>NW_006711237.1:0-147748 GCF_000271645.1 Tremella mesenterica DSM 1558 | reverse complement strand
TATGCGTTTCCTCTTTGATGGTGCATTCTCCTCTCTCTTGACTTGCCTGTCCATACTGCCTTGATCTGTCCTGTGATTATTATGAATACTGATAGAGTTCTATGTAATCTCCGGTGTATGATAATAAGTGTATGAGTGACAATGTTCTGTGTACCCGGTGTACAATGATGACTGTACAAGTGACGATGTTCTGTGTACAATGACAAAGTTGCGTATACAACAATGTTCAGTGAGAGGATGATGTACAATATCAATATGCCGTGTATGATTATGAGATCTTCAGTGTGACAAATACGATGATGTACAATGGCGATGATTCGTGTACAATAGGGACGTTCCGTGTACGATAGCGAAGTTCCGTGTACGATAGGGACGTTCCGTGTAATGATGATGTACAATGATGATATTCCGTGCACACTTATACAATTTTCAGTGCGAGGATGATGCACAATAACGATGTTCCGTGTACGAGTGTACGGAGTATAGGACAGCGGTCCTGTGCACAATTATAGAAGGTTCCAGTGTAACGATGATATGATTGTGGTCGTGTGTACAATGATATGATTGTGGTCGTGTGTACAATGGTATGATTGCGGTGATGCGTATGATGAACTGATTGTGGGCGTCCGTACGATCACAATGTTCCAATGTACAAGTAAACGGACTGTATTATGTTCCAGTGTAACAATAATGATGTACAGTAGCGGTTCCGTGCACGTTTATATGATGTTCCAGTGTGACAATAATGTACGATAGGCCACGGTTCCGTGCACGACTATACGATGTTCCAGGGTGACAATGATATGATAGCGATTGCGTGTACGATCAAGCGATTGCGTGTACGATCAAGCGGTTGCGTGTACGATCAAGCGATTGTGTGTATGATCACAATAAGACAGGCCACGGTTCCGTGCACGGCTATACGTTCCAGGGTGACAATGATATGATAACGGTTGCGTGTACGATCAAGCGATTGTGTGTATGATCACAATAAGACAGGCCACGGTTCCGTGCACGACTATACGATGTTCCAATGGTGGGACAATGATATGATTGCGGTCGCGTGTACGATCACGATATGAAGGCCACGGTTCCGTGCACGACTATACGATGTTCCAATGGTGGGACAATGATATGATAGCGGTTGCGTGTGCGATCACGATACGACAGGCCACGGTTCCGTGCACGATGTACGTTCCAGGATGGCAATGATATGATAGCGGTTGCGTGTGCGATCACGATATGACAGGCCACGGTTCCGTGCACGGCTATACGTTCCAGGGTGACAATAATATGATAGCGGTTGCGTGTACGATCACGATACGACAGGCCACGGTTCCGTGCACGGCTATAGGTTCTGTTCCGTGTACGATTATACAATGTTCCAGGGTGACAATGATATGATAGCGGTTGTGTGTACGATCGCAATACGACAGGCCACGGTTCCGTGTACAATTATACAGTGTTCCAGTGTGACAATGATATGATAGCGGTCGTGTGTACGATCACGATGTTCTGTTCCGTGTACAATTATACGATGTTCCAGGGTGACAATGATATGATAGCGGTTGTGTGTACGATCACGATACGACAGGCCACGGTTCCGTGTACAATTATACAGTGTTCCAGTGTGACAATGATATGATAGCGGTCGTGTGTACGATCACGATGTTCTGTTCCGTGTACGATTATACGATGTTCCAGTACGATTATACGGTGTTCCAGTGTGACAATGATATGATTGCGGTTGCGTGTACGATCACGATGTTCTGTTCCGTGTACGATTATACGTGGCTCTAGTTGTCAGCTCACAGATCACAAACTCTGTTCTATCTCTACTGACACTTTGATGAAGGGGTTGAAATGATAAACAATATTGAACCCTCAAAATTGGTCAGGTTGTGTACGATCACGATGTTCTGTTCTGTGTACAATTATACGTGGCTCTAGTTATCAGCTCACAGATCACAAACTCTGTTCTAGTTGAAATGACAAACAATATCGAACCCTCAAAATTGGTCAGGTTGTTGAGCAGCGATGGTTTCAGTCAAAGTAAGATAGAACTTGAGAGCGGTATAGGACAGTGGTAAGCCTGACCGCAGCCAACGCAGCATCGACGCTGATCAGACTTCCTGAGTGGAGTGGTGGTGTAAGTGAGATGATAAATAACCTGGCTCCTACTCAGAGGGTTATATAGACCAGTTCCTACTGTCAATACCACTGAGTAAAATCAATCTGGTGAATCAATGGCGGGTGCTGACGTTTGCGGCGGGTGTGCTTACGAGTGCTTACGTTTGCGGGTGTGCTAATGTTTGCGGGTGTGCTAATGTTTGCGGCGGGTGTGCTTACGAGTGCTTACATTTGCAGGTGTGCTAACGTTTGCGGCGGGTGTGCTTACGAGTGCTTACATTCGCAGGTGTGCTTACAAGTGCTTAAGTTTGCAGATGCTATGGTCATGGCAGTTCAAAGGGAAATAGTCTTATGGAGATAACACGCGGTTCTTCTCAATTGCCACTTTCCCCACGGTCCGCCACTAAGGTTAGATTCATCCGTGGACTTCTCGAGCGCCGTACTGGTCGTTCTTCATTGCTTTCTACAGAGCTGAGAACTACCAGATACATATGCCTGTAACTACTGCTCTAGCAATCACTACCAACATACACCGCTTCCCTCACTCTTTCAGTACATACCAATAATCTTCACACGCTCACACATCTCTGTTTGAAGGCAATGAAGTGTGAAGAATGGATGACGCCGCCCTTGTCCCGGTCCTTCCCGAGTTTTCACGTCCAACTACTTGCGAGCTCACCCCCATCAAGATGACCGAGTATGAACCAGATGAGGTGTGTGCTGTTAGGGATACAGCCAGAGACGAACCCCTCTGGAGGTTCACGGACCTGATCATACCCAGCCGGAGATACTCCCTTCCGGAGGTGCATGTCACTCTAGCAGACCCAGCCATGTTTTCTGATAATTAGATGATAATACAGAGGGGAAAAAGAGCATGCATCAATTCTACATGTCTCTATACTTATCACATTCCACTCACACGCAGTAAACCAGAGACAATCGAATAAAGTTCAGATGATAAGTTTGTTGAACAACACGTGGTAGTGGTAGTTACGTAACGTCCTGTCCCTCCTTATATCCATCAGTTTCTCTCCTGGTAGTTCTCCATTGCTTTCCACAGAGCTAAGAACTACCAGGTGAGTTATCATACATGCATTGCTTTCCACAGAGCTAAGAACTACCAGACATGTCTACCGCTCTAGCAATCATTGACAAAGTTGAACGGAGAAATATTCGATGGAAGGGGTAATTATCTAACGGTGGTTCGGCCGTCCTGGCCCAATTCTATCGGCTAACAAGCCTGAGATATGGGCTGTACTTTATAAGGAAATCACAATTTTTGCAGTTCTTCTACCTCTAGTCAACTTTCTACTGGACTGAAGGTAAGGGAAGAGGTTTGAGACGACGTCATTGCATGATAGCAGGTTGCATTCACCCCTGCCATCTGTCATGACCCCAAGGAGGCGCTCCAATGAAAGCTTAGGAATGACATAGCGATATGTATACGAAATCATGATTGACAGGCTAGCTAACAGTATTTTCAAGAGTGGAAAGATGACACTTGCCAACAATGGCCCCCCAGATCCACAGTACTCACTGATAGGAGACGTGTCACAAAGCGTGTGACAAGTTGAGCGAATGTCGGGGAAGGGTATTTAACCAGCGATCGGCGGTAGGGTTAACCGCCGATTGATAGGCCTTTTCGTCGCAGTGGTTAAGATCACTGTTCCGTTGGGCACTGTTATATCGTGCATATGCTGGTCAGGATGTCTCGTGACAAGACGGCATATGATCATTCCTGGGCTTCATCTATGGCTTTCACAATCCAACAGGGCTCATCCAAAGACTCCTGCGAGGACTCAAGCCCTTCTATGCGTCTTTGTCACCCTTACTCTCGTCTCTCAGGGCATGAGCTAAACCAGCCGTAACCATGCCTCCATAGTGAAGACCATATCTGGATGTTATAGATGGACCGTGCGCATCCAGTAAGAAGCCCGCGGGTAGGTCTTTTTCCCCTCTGAACTGGCTCAATCGACCAAAATCTTTTGGTACCTGGGTTCCCTCCATCCTGTGCAAATGCTTGAAAATCCTCTCCCTAGATTGCACTACCCCCTGGACATAGTCTTTGTCAGTCACCTCTCGAACAGACTGCCACTCGGACGTAGCTTCACCATGATGCTTAAGGTACACTCTGGCCTACAGTGGTCAGCATATACATTAGAGACAGGCACCCACAAAGACACCCAGGAAGTTACCAAGATTATGACCAAAACGTATATATGACTGGAGCACTTGAATTGGTGGAAACCTGCGAGGACAAACATGATATTTCATGCTCTTTTGGCCACAAAAAGACCCACCTGAATCACCAATTTGTGACTTAACTGTTTGCCCACATCAATCTCCCCTTCCGGTCCGACAGGAGTTATGTATGATAAGACTTCTAAGCAGATGGAGGTAGGACCCCTCCCTGTACTGGTCATGTAGTGGAAGATGGAATCTGCGTGAGCCTCTTTTGGTGCGTCGAATTCATATACCGTGTTCAACATGGGGACGGTGAGTCTTGATGAAAGCTCATCAGCATCTTGTGAACTTGAGAGTGACTGGTAATCAGACATGATGGCGCAAGAGGTATGGGGGAAGCAGGGGTAAAGTGAGACTTATAACCTGTGGTCAGATCCTGAACTTCTCAGGCTATGATGTATTGTACATGACATACTATCAATGCTCCCTCCCAAGGAGGAACTCCAACACCATGGGATCAAACCCTTGTCTTTCCATGCAGTATACAGGTCATTCACCGGGATTTCACACGAGCAGTATACGGAGGGGGTAGCGGGAGAGGGTCAGAATGGTCTGATGACTCAATCTTTCTCACGATCTTGGCTTTTTAAAATGACATCAGAACCGGATATGAAGGGAACGATAAGTTACTAGAGCCTCTGGTGACATGCCTGAGGGTTCAGTGACCTTGTCATGAACCTGGGAAACGATGAGGCGTCGAGAAAAAGGAAGGGCCGTGCGCGGCTTCTGGTAAAGATTCAGCTTAGTTTATACCTTCCCATCAATCTCCACCTTTGTACTCTAAGAGCTGTGCATCAGAAGATCTATCAGAATAACTCACAGATATTCACACACGTCATGAGAGAAAGTGTCTATGATCATTTCACTCCTAGACGCCTCAAGAGCCGAAGATAGGTCGCACGGAAATCTGAGGCTCGACAAACGATTGATGGTCGATGCCTGTAGTTGATCTCCATATCAGGAACTCGTGTGAAGCCTCACTTCTCAAGTACCTCAATGCATTCGTGACTGGACTGCCTGGCAGCCTCATGTCAAAGTCACACGGCCTGTGAGTCTCCTTCCCCCGCTTGAGAGAATTCCCTTCTCCTCTACACTACATACAGCTTGGGCCAAGGAGGCGGACAGTCTAAATATCAGATTCCCCCTTTTATAACCCTATTGTCTTTGCAATCAATGTTTGTATACTTCGGAAAACTGGCCCCCAAGAGGCAGATTGGTGGGCAATTCCACATCTTGTAGCCTGCTGGTTTGAGAGGTGATTGCTCAGGGACTTTATCTGTTGGTGAAAGGTTGTGTCACTGAGACTGATAGTTACAATGATGACGTACGAGATCAACCCGATCCTTAGAGGTTGTTGGAATGTTGCAGATTGTACTCACTATCTTGCCCTTGATGATGTTATCAACAGGACAGAAGTTGTAACATTCAATCCGTTTTGACTCACTAGTGGCCATTCTCTCCAATGAAGGATCATATGACGGCATAATACCTAGGCGGACACTTTCAACGTCTATCGTCCGGGGAATCCCTGTCAGTGCTGGAGAGTTTTATTTCTATCTAATCTGTCAGCTTCAGTATGATCTATCAACTATTACTGTTTGCTCTGATCAGGAATGAGCTGCCATTCTCAATCATGTTATGGTGAAGAGTAGGCATCGTGGGGCTCTCAGATATAGTGTGTAAACCCACTTACCTCTGTGCGAGTGTGATAGTAGAAGGTGTTAGGTGACATACGGAAGACGTGACACTTCGAAGTGTCACGGGTATGATCGTGACCGGCCAAAGATCTGTGTCCCACAGAAGAATACCTGCCATTTTCTCAGATATCCTACAGACTCTGAGAAACTTTACACTTGAGGAGAGACAGTCGCTTTCTGCTTTGTATCAAGAAGAGATGGTTGCAGCTGATTGGGTTGTTGCGCAATAGCCTCCTCAACATCAAAACTTCCAAATGCTGTTTCTTCCTCCCATGCATGCATTCATGGGATCTTTTTTGGTAGCCTCTTTCCAATCATGATCAAGAGCTACAGACCCAATGCATAGTCAATTTTGATCAGTGGTGTTGTGGAAACTTCAGATCTTTCCAGTGTCACAGCCCTAGGTGTCATGACACTTCGAAGTGTCACACGGATCTTCAGCCCGTCACGATCATACCCGTGAAGCTTCAAAGTGTCACGTCTTCCGTACGTCACCTAACACATATTTATTCTCTTATTGAGCTTCTTAGTCAGGACCAATGAGAGGATTTCTCACTACATGCATGGTGAGATTTGATTGAGAAACTAGTCTAGCACCTTCCTACAGCTTCCAAAACCCCCCAGGAGGAAGGTGTGGTTGTCTAGATCAGTGGTTTTTGGTGAGGAAATGCTCTTCTATGGCTCAGGGTCATGACTCCATGACCCTTCAAAGTGTCATGATTTTCACCCATGATGTTTCAAAGCCGCACAGATCTCCCATCTGTCACTCTAACCCCCATGATGCTTCGAAGTTTCACAGCTTCCCTCTGTCACGTAACAGACCAGTAGTATCAACTGGCTCTGCATAAGCGGTATGACATTGGTAAGACTCTCTCCACATCAGCTGAAACAACTAATTTGCTCCACCTCATCCCACACCAACTTAGAGAGCAAATTGTTACGGGGTAACAACGAATCGGAGAGAACTCCATCGAACTCGACGGATTAGGAAAGAGAACGGCGGGAGTTGGAGGCAGTGCTGCAGTAGGTAGGGACGGGTTTTCCCTTTTCGAGATTTCCCCACTGGGTTTGCTCAAAAGCGGTTTTTCACCTGTCCGAGTATGTACATAGACGCTTGCAGTAGGACTGAGAGGAGGACACGGATACCTGTAGACAGTATATAGTACAATCAGCAAAGTATCAACTTTGCTGATTCTTCAACATCATTCTTTGGCTACATCAATTGCAGAGGAGACACAATCCACCACTTAGCACCAGTGATATATAGACTTCTACGAGAGTTCCATCGAGTTTGACCCAACCTGCGACTTAGTCATCGTGTTTCCAGTACCGTTACACAAATCCACATTGAGCAATAAATACAATGTGAGGACCCAGTCAGCCAAAAGTGGTAGAAAGGGAGACTTGGAAATCTGATTCAAGGTCCATTCTGGAAGGTTAAGGCTGACCTAGTTTGGCGCAATAAGTTTGTCAGAAAGCTGACTGGACTTTGTCCTCCTGTTTCTCTTGATGTTCCTATTGTTTCTGAAGTCAGGCCTAGCTCAGATGCGCGTGCAAGCACTGTCTTTTGGAACATCATTATCCCTGTTGCTGCCCCATCCCTGCAAGACTGGCTTGATATTTTCCTCAAAAGGAGGGGGGAATGACTGGAAGAGACGTCAATTGATTTATTCCATGTGGCACATAACTGAACAGGTTTGATAGCCCCGCAGTTCAATATTTCATTCAAACTTGTGGAGATCTCTTGCTCAGCAGCCTCTCTGGTGAGATCATCCAAGGACTGCATGGTGCTGTCAAGGGAAAGATGAAGGGAGGGGAGATTGCTCTCATGCTCTATCTCAGTCCAGATCCACATTTTGACCTGGACGGTGTCAGCTCAGCTGTCCAAGGGATTTGTGGGAAGACAAAAACACCATTTGGAACATTAACCCTTCTGCTCTTTCTCTCTTTGGATACATCTGGGTATATGTTGAAAGAGTGGGTCAGACATATCGACTCAATGAACTCACTGTTGTAATTACTTTGTATTGTTTGCCCACTTCTACTTGCACAACATCTGTAGTAGCTTTCAGGGAGACCCGCGTGCTTCCCTGCCTCTCGGATCGCTCGATCTCATTACAGTACTGGGGAAGGATGAAGTCAGCCATTGGGGGAGCAGAGGGTGCAGATGGAGGTGGAATACTAGCAGGCCGCTTAGGAAATTCTACGGTGGGTACCGTGGATTGTGTGAGGTTGGACGAGATAGTCCGTATAAAGATTCCTCCCTGAGGTAGGGTATATATATCCTCACTTTCTCGTTTCCCTTCCTATCATTAACTCGGCGCCATGGGAGAAAAACACTATCTCAACGACCTTCGTTATCGGATGGCTGTGCATCTCTGCTCGTCATGATGATTCATGAGAAGCACCACTCGCCTTCCACGGAAGTCCATGTAACTGAAATGTGTGAGAATGATTGGAAAAGTGCCACGTTCATATAGTTGTCATAGGTAGATTACAGTAGAGTCGAGTACTCGTACTGTACCAGGAAACTCCGCAACGTATCTCTCTTTGCAATATTCTCTCTCGTCTACCCAACCAACATTCCTCACCGTAGTATCTTACAGCAGGGTCGTGTCACGGTGCCGAATTGCCCGCAGTGGTTTCGCGGTAGCCAATAGCATGACACGGGGTATTTACCGCGCCATGAGTTCCATCTCCAACTCAGATAGAGTAGGAGGTGACTTCGGCTTCCATGTCAACAACGCGCGGCACAGATTTACCTACTTCCAACCCCCCCCCCCCTCACCACCTCCACTACCGCTCAGACCAAGAACTCGGCGCGTCTTCTCCACCAAAGTTTCAACTTTGGGAACGTCCCCAGATCCAGTATCCGACTGGACCAGGGGCTGACCAATCTGTTCATTTGTGAATCTACTGAGGATTGTATCCGCATAACTAGCACAATGATGATTCACAAGAACCTTCCATCCTTTATCTGTGGTGGGATAATTGTAAATGATCGTTTTTATTTCGCCAAATGTGGAAACATTAGTTGTACGAGGATGTTGCTTGTGAGAATCCACTAGCATCAACTCATTTTTCTGCATTCTCTGGCGTGCAAGTTTATATGGCAGCATGATATTTTGACGGACCTTCTCCGTGTTTACCGGCATTATCTTTTGAGCAGAGTGGTCATCATTTGAGAGATAGATATATACCTGACTTGTCAGTGTATCAAATTTATACCCTTCACAGGCCAGACAATCAGTATGTAACACAGTAGTAATGGAAAATGGGGTCAATTCGTCATATTATCCAGCGTGATTCGGATCACGGAAGTTATGACTTTTGAGGGACTTTCCGATTTTCACTTACTCTTGTGAGTGTATGATAGTGAGATGTATCACATTGTCAGGTCTGCAGCTGGTGGATAAGATATGTCTTGGCAAAAAACTCAAACTTCAGATCCCCGTAAGTTTGAGATCTACGAATTGTCACTTGAAAAGCTGGAACAGACCCCGCGGGAATCTCTGACATAGTCTTGAAGGTAACATCGTCCTCATTACATTCCTCAGGGTCCACCAGTGTTATCGAGTCACTTCGACTAATCCGTTCTTCGTCAGACATAACTTATTATGGTGTGGATATGGAAAAGAGAGAGAGAGAGAGAGAGAGAGAGAGAGAGAGAGAGAGAGAGAGAGATTACTGATTTATTATCTCACGTCTCACAATAATCTTCTCACGTTCTCATAAGCTCCTTCACCGTTGAATCATATCCCAACATGGCAATTTGATGGTTTTACTGCCAACATCCGCCGGTGACACTCGAGGCTAGAGAGTACGAGTACTCTGATCAACCATTCAAAGTTTTATAGCGGATTCTGACAGCGGGTATCAGTTGGATCTGCCTCTCTATTCTCACAAAGTCATTTGAGCCCGTTTGACACGATGAAATGATCTAAGCAGAGTTGAAATTGTACTGTACCTTTTGGACGGTTTATAATGGCGAGATTGTTCCTGGGTCATGATACTGTCACCCTCCTATTGATCTGTGTATAACAGCTTAGATAAACCTCATTCATCCCTTTACTCCCCAGAGATCACTCATTACTTTCCAACCAAAAGTTCCCCCCGACAATCTGAAGGGTGTGACGCGACGTGCAGGGTGGTAATCTCCCCATTCTCCAGCACAAACAAAGATGATGCGCCTGAGCCTCTATCCACAACCTACAGGATGCTGTATGCCCATATACGTCATGCATCTGCTGCTCAATGACCTATGTTTAAACCATCTAATCTGAGATTCTACCGTCCAATCTACTGCCAGGGAGAAGGTGCGTTCAGGTAGCTCTCGAGTTAATCAGATCATTGTCAATTGACTGAGCCATCCACAAGTCCCTCCGGCTCGCCTCTTCAAGTGTAGTTACTGTCTCGATTTCATTGGGAATGTCCTTCTTATGAGACAGTCCTTTTATGGCTCGATAAACCTCCAACCATGCCATGCCTGGCTCATTCCTCTTAGCATGGGCTTTCACCTTCTCCAAGACCTCCGTTGAGGTCTGATTAGCCGTAGTGATGTCGGGTAATCCAATTACATACGTCATCTCCATGCAATACGCATCAGGACTGTCGGGTTGCGCATACGTGGCGTAGGATCCGAAGGACTTGGCAAGTAGATCAATTTCTTCCCACGTACGTGTTTCAACTCTTGCATCGTGTGCTGGGTTCAATGGAAACTCACGCATGGGCGGGCTCTGAGAAACCCTTGCAATCTTGTAAGGTTCACCTCCGTTCGGTTCGCGGACATGGACCGTAACCTAGTACGTCAAAGACATGTCTCATACCGACGAGTCCTTCCCCATGTGGTATATCAGCTTTATTTTTCGAAGCGCTCCCACTGAAGATGACCAGCTCCCACCAAATGATAAAGTAGGCATTCTACAATACAACTCACCTGAGTCCTACAGTGTACACCACTGTACAGTACGTGGTCGGTCGATTCATCGTGGTCGGTCGATATATTATGGTCATGAGACCGTTCCGTGATGATGAACGGTCTGAGGACACTAATAGTCTCAAGCCTAAGTCCTTGATATTCTTTTGCTGATGTTTCCTGCTTGGGGCTTCCCTCGATCGCCCTTCCCATCCCTTGTCGCACTTTGTCAAATGCATCTAATCCACGTGAGCTGCGCCTGGGCCACTCGAAGTCAGTCCCTGTTGTATACAGTCCAAGAGTCAACAAGGCTGCTATGAAAAGGCCAAACGTCTCCTTGACCAATGTCGTCATCTCGATTGTAGCCAATCTAGTACCGTCGAATGAGACGGATAATCAGAGAAGGAAGTGACAAGGTTTCTTGGGAGCTTCTTCGGGGATCGCGCTTGGTGTGGGGGGAGGGCGCGGTTTCCCGGTGAAGAGATGTGTGAGGATTGGAGAAAGAGAAGGTGACGTTCTTTTCACCTCCTGGTTGGGCTGTACTTCTAGACTTGAATTCTGCAGGATCCGGCCGGATTAGTAAGCTTAGAGGAAGGCAACGGGTCACCGGGCATGAAGAATGGTCGAACGGAAACCGTGGGAGGAGAAGGGGGAATGGAGATGATCGTCCCTTCCACCGTTCAACCTACATTTCCCATGATATTTTAACGTTGAGTACGCTTATTCAGCCCGAAGATGGCGAGGCGCCATCCCCTAACCTATGTAAAAGATTACGCACGTAGCTCGCGGCTGGGTGATACTCCCCCTATGTCAGAGAAGAATGGGAAAAGTGCCACATTTGAAAAAGTGCCACGTTCACTCGCGCAACGTCTTCCCTCCCTCCCTCCCTTCCTCCCTTCCTTTCACTCTCGAGATCTACATTCCTCCTTTGTCATCACTATTCTTACTATCTCTCAGCACCATTGCCGGTGGCAGACTCGAAGAAGCTTCTTCTTCCCCATCCTCACGTGCTCGTTTCACAATTATACGTCTAGAAGTTACCGAGAACGAGCTACCGAAACAACAGCAACTCTTCAACCATGCCTTCCATCTCTCCTCCTCCTTCAACTCATAGACGACATCCTCTTTCCACTCCTGCACCCGCATCTACTATTCTATCCACTCCGTCGATATCTACATATCTGGGAGCGACTAGGAGCGGGTCTCCTTCGTATGCTTCTGACCACACACTCGGGTCGGGACAAGCGAGGGGTGGCCACGACACACCCACTGTCGTTGGACATACGAGAGAGTCAGAAGCGGATATGAGACTACAACAAAAAGGATTTGGGAAGGCTAGAAACAGAGCCGGAACAACGATTGGGCTGAGGAAGAGGGAATGGGGGTTGGTCATTGGAGTCACCGCCTTGGGGTTGTTTGTGAGAGGGTATAAGCTGTGGCAGCCGAGCAGTGTAGTGTGAGTTGATCAGATATCCTAAATATCGGCCTTTTTTCTTCCCGTATTGCTGTCAAATATCTGCTAGGCTGGCCATCAGGGTGAATATGGCTTGAGCTCGTTTGTTGGTCCCATCCAGACTAATCTCTCCTAGCCACCCTCCGAGATTGGGTCTTTGAAGAAGAGCACCAAGCTGACGCATAGCTTTGACGAGGTTCATTTCGGTGGTTTTGCTGCAAAATACATCCGACGGAAATTCTTCATGGACGTCCACCCTCCTTTGGCCAAGCTGCTCATCACGCTCTCCGCGTTTATCGGAGGGTTCGACGGTCAATTCGACTTTAAGGATATAGGAAAGTGAGTGCAGTCTCTTTCTGTTCTCGTTCTCGACACTCAGACACCTATCGACAACCACTCCCCGCGCTTTCTTCCGCGTGAATATGACCTATCCTCCTGGAATGCCGTCTTTTGAGACTCGTCTACCCTCAGCATTGAAAGATGGGCCCTGGCGCTAGTTGTGCAGGCTGACCGTCCAGAGACTATCTCGAACCCCATGTCCCTTACATCATCATGCGTTCATTCCCCATGCTCCTCGGTCTAGCCTTAATCCCCATCACCTTCCTCACTCTCATCGCTCTCCGTCTCTCCCTTGCTACAGCTCTACTTGGTTCCCTTCTCGTAACGTTTGACAACGCTCTCGCCACACAATCCCGTCTCATCCTACTCGACTCCTACCTCGTTTTCTTCACCGCTCTCACCACTCTCTTCTGGGTCCGTTTCGCCTCCCTCGACGCTTCAGGCTCGGCATTCACACCATCGTGGTGGCGTTACCTATCCCTCACTGGGCTGGGTTTAGGAGCTACGATGAGCTGCAAGTGGGTGGGTCTCTTCACCATCGCCACGGTGGGACTTGGTACTCTCAGGCAATTGTGGTTGTTATTAGGTAATCTCAAGGTCACCCCGAGGATGTGGGCGAAACACTTCGCGGCTAGAGCTTGGTGTTTAATAGTACTTCCCGCGGTATTTTACATGGCCATGTTCAAGATACATTTCTGGATTTTGAACATGTCTGGGGATGGCGATGGGTTCATGAGCTCGGAATTTCAACATACCCTCCAAGGACATGGGATGGATGATACGCAAGCGGGTGAGTGTTCAAATGGTTTCTTGATACTGCTATATACTATACTTCTCTTGGTCCACGTCTCTGACTGACCGACAGACGTGGGTTACGGCTCAATCATCACTCTCAAGCACGTTCACACCCAAGGAGGTTATCTTCATTCCCATGCTCATGCATATCCAGCTGGATCGCAACGTAAGTTCTGCTCTCAGCGGATTGCCTCATTACAGTCCAACAATCTCTTCGATTCCTTTGCTGAGACCTTCCATCTCATTGAATACACTGTTCATCTATTGTGGATCGTGTTTTCTGACCCATGAGCGCTTGTGGGCGAATGAACTGACAGCAGAACAACAAATCACTTTGTATCCCCACCGAGACGAGAATAACAATTGGAGAATCACCAACGGCTCGTCTACCGACGGTCCTCCTTCGTATTCTTGGGACGAACTCCCATTTGGACACGTACTGAACGGTGGTAAAATCAGGTTGGAGCATGTAATAACCGAAAAAAGACTGCATAGTCACGATATTCGACCACCTGTCAGCGATGTTGATTTCCAGAATGAAGTTTCGGGATATGGGTTCCCCGGGTGGGCATCTCCCTGTTCCTTTCTTATGATCTTGTGTTCACGGGTTTCTTTGCTGTCTCTCTTTACATCGTGATCCCATCACCACAAAGTGCCACTTTGCGCTACCTATGCAAGTGTGGACTCTCCGTAATGGGGACCCGGGGCAGAAGGGACTGGGGCCCATGAAGATACGTACTGGAAATGAACTGACGACAGCTTCGCCGGAGATGCCAACGACGACTTCATTGTGGAAATCTCCCCACGTACTCGAGGGAAAAGGGACAGACAGGCCCGTAGTAGACTCCGTGCGCTGAGGACGGAATTCCGACTTCGACATGCTCTCAGTGGGTGTTATTTGTTCTCACACAAGGTGAAATTACCCGAATGGGGTTACGAACAACAAGAGGTAAGTCCCACGTGGCAAGAAATTGTCACACTTTCAAGATTCCGTGTGACCAATGTGAAGTGGTGGACTGACAAAAAAAGGTGACATGCAATAAGAACCCAACGTGGGAGAATTCTTTATGGTACATCGAGACGAATCATCATGCTCAATGTGAGTCAAATACATCCCTCTTCGTTTCTGGTCACTTGCCTCCAAGCCTCGATGAAACTCAATCGCAAGCGGTCTTAAATCATGTCTAGATCAAGATTCAGGTGGACGTATGCTCACTACCAGTACCTCCTGACGCAGAAATGGTCAACTACGTCCGACCGTCGTTCTTTGAGAAATTCTTCGAATTGCAGGCTGTCATGTGGCAAACCAACGCTGGTTTGACCGAACGGCATGCGTATGATTCACGACCTAGTTCATGGCCTGTACTGAGGAGGGGTATCGTGAGTACATCAGCTTATCTCCTTTCTATTCTTCCAGGCCTCGGCGATCTAAACTGTTCGGTCGCACAATCATCGTGATTCGTCCTTCTGGCATGTAGGGATGTTAGTCTCCGGAAGGAGTTTCGATATATGGAAAAGGACTGGTAAGCTAACTTATGTAGAACTTCTGGGTCAAAGACCACAGACAGGTATACCTAATCGGTAATCCGCTGGTATGGTGGTCTAGCACAGCCGCTATCGTCCTGTACCTCGGAATGAGAAGTTTGCTGGTCTTGAGGCAGAAACGAGGTTTCAGGGATTTATATCAACGTGAGTCGCGACTCTAACTTCCTCACTCTCACCCCAACGTGCTACCTACTACGATGTCTCACACAAAAATAGTAATGCATCTCGTGAAAAATCATCAAATGTTGACAACCAGCCAAGATCGCATTTTACGACGAAGTCTGTTCTTTCCTAATCATCGCTTGGGCTCTCCATTACCTCCCTTTTTACCTGATGCAACGTCAATTATTCTTACATCACTATCTCCCTGCTTTATATTTCTCCATTCTCCTCTTCTGCGCCGCTTTCGACTATGCCACGTCAAAGATGAGACCTCGGACCAGGATTCAGGTAGCGGCGGTATTTCTTGTATTGGTCATCTGGAGCTATGCGCATTTCAGTCCTTTGACTTATGGTGAACCGTGGACGAGGGGTAAATGTGAGAAGGGAAAGTGGTTGAAGACATGGGATTTCTCTTGGTGAGTATAAGTTCTGTTCCTTGATTTCTCTCATATCTGCTCGTAACAATTGTTACGTCTGATGTCGTTCTCGAACGAACTTATACTTTCACGGGTCACGATCAGATTACTGATTCACAGTTCTGATTTCCACGAACATTCAGGAATGTACAACCAACATGCCGTGGTTTCAAGTCAGAAGATTGAGACTGGGGATCATCTAGGACCTGATGCCCAGACGACTATCATTGTACGTCACCTCGCCATTTCTCTTCCGCGTCTTGAATTACCATGACTTGCCTCGTATTCTCAACTTCTTCAAATCCGAAACTCCTTGAAACCCCCAATCTATTGAGATACGAATGAACTTAGCTAACCCATAGGACGAAGCTCCCGAACCTATCAAAAACATCTTCATAGAAGCCGTAGAACCAGAAGAGAAAACGATCGCCCCTGTTGGACCAGCCAACGAAGTACAAATGCAAGAATCTACCGAAGCGATCTCACCAGAAGAAACCCAAGTCGTCGCTCACCCAGAAGATCTTCGGATCCCCGTAGGTCTCGACGCGGGTTCACCCGAGGTAACCGCTGCGGCTGAAGACGATGGTGGCTGGCATGGTGGAGCCGAAGAAGGAAAGAGAGAAGTGGACGACGGATACGATCCGACCGAATCGGACATGACGCGTGGGAGGAAAATCGTCGACGACTAAAGCGACCCGATGGAATCGGATATGACGCGTGGGAAACGGTTGGAGAAGGTGGACGGGGTGCCGGGTATGAGATTGGATGGGGAGGAAAAGAGGTTAGTTGGGAGGAGATGGCCTGTGCAGAGGTGATGATGTAGAAGATGATGTTGCGCAGCATGAGATAGAGAAGATGTCATATGATAATGGAGGAGATTCACGAAAGTCGCGGGTGGCCGGTCAGAATGCTGATTTTGCTCGTCTCCATCCCGTCGATGCAGGCGTGAAACCAGAGGTCGACGGCCTGTCGGTCACACCAGACGAGAGAAGGCGGGATTGGACCGGTTATAAAAACCTGTACTTAAGAAGCTCCACCTTCCCCACCGACTATACATACAGTATATCAGAGACCTAAATATCCACAATTCACCACGATTGTACCGCTTCCAGAATGTCAACTTCCAATGATGGACTTCCAACCTCCAGTGAAGAACTAAACCGCGACTGTAACTGCTTTTCCGACTTTGATGAGAAACAAAGGGGCTTGCTCACTATCTCCTCTACTGTATTGTCTCACGTGAAATCCGGTGAAGAGAAAACTTGTGACCAGACAGTTCATGGAAAAACGATTTGTGTGAGATACGGCATGACTGCGGTCTATGAAGTTGCAATGGCCCCCAGCAGGGAATTCGACGCAACCTTGCATATTCATACCCGTGTGAGGATGCCTCTCGTACCGCCAACTCTCTTTCACCCTCTTCATTCTGCTTGATTTCTGCCGATAGTGAGTGGTGTGTCAGCACTGACAATGTAGGTTACGAAGGTAGGCTCAACCCCAATCAACATACCGGTCCATCACCCACCTCTTGACCTCACTCGGTTTTCTGACCTCACTCAGCTTCCTGACAACAGCTACATCAGTGTTCAGATATGGCGGCACGCTTGGGCCGTTGCTCACAGAACATGTGATCACCCGTCGGCAGTCGCTTACACAGGCCATCATCTTCAATCATATCCAATTGACACAGGAGAAGAATCTCAAGAAGAAGTGAAGAGTTGTGTGGTGAGGCTGCTGGCAGAGTCTGGCGACCGGTTAGAGGGAGTCATGGTCAGTGCCATTCTACTTCAATTTCGGGCCCATCAGCAGGGGTGGGGTTCCAATGATCCTACGTACAAAAGTCTGAGGGAATCATTGTTGCTGCCAAGGACATCTGAACCATAAGGGTAGTAAAGAGTTGTTTGCTGATAATTAGATGGTAATACAGAGGGGAAAAAGAGCATGCATCAATTCTACATGTCTCTATACTTATCACATTCCACTCACACGCAGTAAACCAGAGACGATCGAATAAAGTTCAGAGGATAAGTTGAAAGGAGAAATATTCGACGGAAGGGGTAATTATCTAACGGCGGTTCGGCCGTCCTGGCCCGATTCTATGGGCTAACACTCCCCCACGGGACAATGCACGACTCTGCAGTAGTCCCGGACAATTTATCGATGGCGACGGCGAGGTTTGTGATGATGTAGAAGGTAGTAATGATGGAATGTTGAGTGTTATGTGTGTGGTAGTAGTGGTAGGTGAAATCGTGAAATGAATTTCTGTGGGGCCCCCTGTGGGGCTCTGCTCTGACACGTGGGTACCACTCACTACTGGTACTGACGACTCACTCTTCTCTATCTTTCCTTTTACTTCATCACTTTTACCTCCAATCATCGGTATGTTCATTGTTCCCCTTTCTCCACTTTTATCACTCATTTCTGACTGTCTGAACCTCCTTCTATCACGTCCTCTTCTTAAAACTTCAGGTTTAGTGATAAACTCACGAGAATTGGTAAATTTCCTTGGTGTCTCTGGCTGACGATGTCACGAGACATACTGACCAGCATATGCACGATATAACAGTGCCCAACGGAACAGTCACGAGACATATTAATCTGTCACGAGACATACTGACCAGCATATGCACGATATAACAGTGCCCAACGGAACAGTGATCTTAACCACTGCGACGAAAAGGCCTATTAATCGGCGGTTAACCCTACTGCTGATCGCTGGTTAAATACCCTTCCCCGACTTTTGCTCGACTTGTCACACACTTTGTGACATTATGCACTCTCTTGGGCCCCCGCTTTGGGGCCCCGACAAGGGGACCCCGCTTGGGCCCCCACACTTGGGAAGGGTACGATAGACCGAAAACTTACTCCGAGAGGGAGGTTTTCCAAGTAGGGGCTGGGTTACCCCCGGCGCCGTCCGGGGAGTCGAACCCAGGATCCTACCCGCAACCGCCGATTAATCTGTCACGAGACATACTGACCAGCATATGCACGATATAACAGTGCCCAACGGAACAGTGATCTTAACCACTGCGACGAAAAGGCCTATTAATCGGCGGTTAACTCTACCGCCGATCGCTGGTTAAATACCCTTCCCCGACTTTCGCTCGACTTGTCACACACTTTGTGACAGACGATATTTTCAGACTCGCCACCAAACCAAAACTTTTCATTTTTTCTTTCAAAATCAATATGTCCCGTCGCGGTTTTCTTCTTGTTGGTCTCTGGAGGGAGTCGGAGAAAAAAGGTACGTCCATTATTGACTTCATCTTCTAAACTGACTTTTTGACTTTTCTCCAATGATGACATTTTTTTTACATATGTTGGTGGCGACCCTTTCATATGTTCGGTTTCTGTTGGCGTCCGCCTCTCGTGGTGGACAGGGGGCATCGTCCTCATTATTTGATTTGATCCACGAAATGGAGGTGTGGGAAGGGGATGTGAAAGACGTCCTGGCCGATGAACAGAGGAATCGTGGTTTGGAGATGGTATAGGTTTCCCTGGTCCATTGTTTTTATTATCTTTGACATGTAGCGAACCGTTTTTCCTTCTCCTTCTGTTCTCTTTCATCTCTCTAACAACTCTAGGTTCTACCGGTGGCTTCTGACCTATATTAGAATTACTCACATTCTTAGGTACACACAAAAATTTTCCGTCATGGCTCACGAGAACTTTTCCTTTGGTGGACTCTTTTTCTTCGGTGGACTCTTTTTCTTCGGTGGGTTTCTCTGAACTTCCTTCCACCCATACACCTGTCTCTGGTACTACTTCGTCCTCTGTACCTCCTGACAGATCCCCTAGATCTTTGAGATCTGAGTAGTCGTAATCGATGATTTCATCATCATCTAATGTCACGTATACTGAACCAATGTTTTTTTTCTTCGGTGGTTCTACCCGTATCGCTGACATATTCACCGGATGTACTGGTCCACCTAAAGATTTCGTAAGTACGTCTGCTCTCTGATAGACAGTGCTGACGTATGCTAGTTCAATAACTTTATTACTGACTAGATCTCGAAGAGCATGATGTCGAATATCGATATGTTTTGTCCTCTAGTGAGTACCAGGTTTTCTCGCTAGTGATATCGATCCTTGGTTATCGCAGTTTAATATAGTAGGATTTAGCTGATTGTAGCCTATCTCCCTCAATAATCCTCTCAACCACTGAGCTTCCTTCGCTGCTTCAGCCATCGCGATGTACTCTGCTTCGACTGTTGACGACGATACTGTAGCTTGTCTTTTTGAACTCCATGTTATCAGTGAGTTGTTCATCATGAATATCCAGCCTGTAGTTGATCATCGTGTGTCTCTACATCCTGGCCAATCGGCATCAACCCATCCTGCTAGATCGCTAGCCTTGCCACCGAGACGAATACCATGTAAACGAGTGGACCGAAGGTAGGTAATTACCATTATCCCTTCTTCCCATACTTTCTTCGTCGGTTTGGTGAGGTACCTAGCAAGGTATGAGGCTGCATATGATATGTCGGGTCGAGTACATGTGGCTAACCACTGTAGACATCCTATTAATTCTTGAAATGGTTGAATTTCACTTTCCACTTCCGACATCGAAGGATTTTTCGCAGTAAGAGGTAATGGCGTTTTTCGGTCTCGATGTAAGTCGTTTTCTGGAAACTTCTGAACTATCTTATCGATGTATGCTGGTTGGTTTAACCATATTGTCTTTTCTTCTCTGTTCCTTGTTACCTTCTGTCACGGCCGTCGAACAACTACCTTCTGGCAGACCGACGGTCGACGAACCTCGGCTAACTTGACGCTCCTGAATCGATGTCTCACCCAACCGGGAGGGCGCAGACGTCAAAAGGAGTGTAACTACGGCGTACTTCGGCGTAGTTACTCTAACTGGGGTTTTGTTCTACTGATGGCGATGTATCTTGATTTGTATATAGCTATCTCTATCTGTCTTTCACTACTGACAACAATCAAGGATCGCTGAAGAACTTCAGTGATCTTCTCAGCTAATATTATCTACTCCTCCTAGACGTTCATCCAACCCTCTCGCGCTTTGACGTACTTCAACGTACTTCGTCCAACTTCCCCGAGCCCTCGGCCATCCTCTTCCTCCTTCGACTAACTCCGCCTAACATCGCCGCACTTCTCCTCCCATTGTCCCTACTTAGCCTAACCCCGTCTAACTTCGCCGTACTTCTGCTCCCATTGTCCCTACTTAGCCTAACCCCGTCTAACTTTGCCGTACTTCTGCTCCCATTGTCCCTACTTAGCCTAACCCCGTCTAACTTCGCCGTACTTCTGCTCCCATTGTCCCTACTTAGCCTAACTCCGTCTAACTTCGCCGTACTTGGTGTCAGAAGTCCTGAGTTACGTGTAGAGTAAAGAGGTTAAGGCGTGATGGGGTTTTGATGGCCAAAGGAGGGTCATTGTTGGTGGAGTAATCGAGGTGTCACGACGTAGTTCGTGACACCTTCATACCTAAGATAGTACTTATCTCCCCCAGGTCGGTTATTATCCACCTTTTTCCTAGCCCTTTCCTTGCTTCTTCCTTCGATTTTGTGGCTAATACTAGATCATTGACATAGGCTAGCAGTATTGCTGCTCCCTTTCCTTCGATTTTCCCTTCTGGTCTGTAGTAAAGACCCCAATCTGACTCGATTCTTGAAAAACCTAGGTGAGATAATCCTTCCCCGAGTTCAATCCACCACGTTCTACCGGATTGCTTTAACCCGTAAAGAGACTTTATTAACTTCAAGGTATTACATCCAGGTTTCGGTTTTATCCCCTTGGGATACTTCATGTAAATTTCGACATCGAGTGTACCATTCAAATACGCCCCTTCGACATCGGCCTGACGAATTTCGAGATCTTCGGTGGCCGCTATAGTCAAGAGTATTCGTAACGACCCCGATCTACCGACAGGTGCGAATGTCTCTTCGTAATCGACACCTGGTACCTGTGAGAATCCTTGAGCTACTAGTCTGGATTTATACTGTAGTAAGTTTCCTTCTGAATCTGTCTTCACTTTGAATACCCATTTACATCCAATGGCTTTACGACCCGGTGGAAGTACCGTTTCCACCCATGTTTCTTTAGATTTGATGTTAGATATCTCTTTCTCCATGGATTCTAGCCACTTCTCACCATCTGGACCGTTTACTGCTTCCTCAGGAGAGATAGGATCAATGAGAGAAGTATCACTTTCGATACCTGCGATAGAGGCGAGTGAGACTAACTTATTAGGCTCGCGACCAAAGTCTAGCAACGAGTCTGTTAGGCCTGCGAAACGGTGGGGGGGTCGAATAATTCGTCCGTGACGTGTCGTCAGGATCCCCTCATCCCCATCATTTCTTCCTTCCTCATCATTTCTCTCATTTTCGATGATATCGTTCTCATAGATACAATTTCCTCCCCAAATGCCCTGTCCACATTGTCTTTCAGTAGGTTGTGGACCTGTATTAGGTGAGTTGTCTCTGTCGACATCATTTCCTTGTTCATTATTGAGATTTTCCTGTTCGCCACTTTCTGAGCGGTTGTCAGGGAAAATTTCTTCGTTGACGACGGGGTCTAGGTCCACTTCGATGGCGTCAAGAGGGGTTTGGATGACATCTGGCGACTCTCTAGTCGTCACCATTCGTCCTGTCGAGCGACGAACGTCTCGTGAGTGTTCGATTCGTCCTGATCCGTCCATTCTAACGATCCAACCGCTCACACCCTCATCTTGACCTGATATGATGGCTGACGACCCCCTAGGAATCGTGAAATTCGACTTCAACCTTGTCTCCCTTGGTATCTGAACAAAACATCGTGCACCGAATCTCCACACACTATCTAGATTGGTGTCTCTTCCTGTGAGTGATATCCACCCTGACTTTCCAGTAACACCAATTGATGTTTTCATGATTATAATGGCGGTGTATCTGACAGCACAGGACCAATACTCATTCGGTAGTCCTGAGTCGAATAACATCGTTGATACCATTCCCTTCAAGGTACGTATCATTCTCTCCGCCACTCCATTTAATTCTGGTGTGTATCTTGGTGTGATGTAGTGGTTGATCCCTGCTGACAGGTAGAATTCCCTCATATCGAGACTATCGAATTCACCTCCCCCATCAGACCTAATCACCCTCACCCTTTCACCAAGCTGTTTTTCCAATTTCGAAATACACTGTCGAACGATATCAGACGCTTCGTTCTTCGTCGTTATCGGTATATCGAATACAATTCGACTCGCCCTTTCTACACCAACGGAGAAATATTGTTCTCCCTTTATCGCCGGGCCAAACGGACCAGCAATACCGACATCCATTCCTACTCCTTCACCATCTCCTTTTAACATTGGTGCTTCTTTATTCTTCGTAGACGTGTTATCTTGGCCTGCATACAGGCGGGACATTTATCAGTTGTAAAGGGATTGTCTTTGTAAGTATCCCAATCCTTCTTCAATAGTCCCTGTCTACCTAGATTCTTTAGTTTATCTACACCTATATGTCCGAGTCGCTGATGCTCAACCTCAAGTGGTGAAGTCGCCTTCGGTGTCGATATTACGATCATCGCGGCAGACATCGCCCTGCCAAATCGTACCGACCAAAGTGAGTCATGTTTTCTCCAACCTAGTTTCTCTTTACCTTTACCTATCCATCCACCACCACTGCTCAGATTCGCCTTCCAGCCCCATGAGAGTAACTTCGAGAGGGAAAGAAGACTTATCTTTGCTGTGGGGACGTGATGTACATCTTTCAGTACCATTTTCTGTCCTGAATCTAGTTCGAGATCAATGTCACCTGTTTCCCAAGCAGTCATTGACTTGCCAGATGCTAGCCCGAACACTCTCGGTTCTACTTCCAACCTGGGAGCAAGTGGTCGTAACTCTAGTACCGTGACACCCTATGAAGTGGTATATCCACGACTGTCCCAAGCGTTACGGATCATCCTTCTGCCACCTGACTAGTATCTCACCCCTCGGCTTCCACTCGTTTCCATTCCCATGACGTTGATGAGTATTAACCAGTAGGCGCCGTAGGATGACGTGGGTTCCTTCCCATGACGTCAACGATAGTAGACTAGATCGAGGAGTAGGATGGCGGAGTAGATTCTTTCCCATGACGTATGGCCCAAGGATCAACACTGTTGTCATGGCTAAAGGGAGAGAGTCCTACAGTCTTTGTCATCAGAGTTGCACTGCCTCTTGAGTGGATATAAAGACTTGCTAAGTTCAGAGACAAGCCCACATCACAACAAGATCTTTGACAATGGCACAGTCCCAAAGTCGTCAAGATGGCCTTACACATCTCACTTCTTGTCAGTCGGGTTGCTTCAAAGATCCGGACACAAATGATCCCCACTACACCCTCTCGAAGAGTGCTCATGCAACATTTATGTCTGAGGTGTCCAAGCGTCCTTTAGAGACAGACGGAGCAGTCAGTTGGACTTCGTATACGGCTCATTTCGTCGTAGAAACAGGACTTCGTAGTGCTCTGAACCCCACTATTTTTGAAGGTACTCTACATGTTCATACGGTGGTTTGTCATTCCTCTGAATCAGACCTTGACCGCCCTTGTTCTTTGCTGCAGTACTTGTACTGCAACGGGTCCAGTGGGGAGAAGTGCTGACAAACATAGTTGAATGTCTCAATTCGGCCATCCCGGCCTTTGGTGTCGGGCCCCCTTCCTCAGACACTGCCTGGAACCTTGAAGGAGCAGTTCAACCAGACTCAAACACACACGGAACACATGTTGTCTCATGTGCAAGTACTGATGGCCCGTCTACATAAGGGGCAGGGTGGAAGGTCAGCAACCATGGAAAGCATTGGATGTGAGTACAGCACCCACATCAATCTGAGGATCCCATTTTTCACGGGACACCAAGTAGAGCAAGACCGAGACTCAGTCTCTTTGGCAATTTGCGAGTTCGCAATCTCACACAGGGATAGGCTCCACTATCTCTCAATAAGTAGAGGCTTGCTGGACTTCTACCGTCATCAGCAGGGCTGGGCTCCCGACTGGGGGGAAAACCGCTGGCTGAGAGATACGTTCACACCTCCTGACATCAACCCAAATGAGCCCCCTCCAGTATACAGACAGGGTAAGGAGACAGACCCTGGTGAACAACCACCTGGATATGATTCCTGAAGGTCACACAGACGTTGCGTTACTACAGGGAACCATCAGGAAAGGAGCATCAAGCTTGCTGTAGTCAGATGTAATCAGATGTGAGAAGGTATCACGTGGTGACAACTCTGGTATGCGGAGGACGCTACTGGCGGCGTACCTGACAGATACATAATATGAAGATAGCTACTTTACTCTTTGGACAATGTATCTTCACCTGTCTGTGACTCTAGATTGCTACCGTGCTTGACCAGTTGCGGATCTTGTCCCTCAAATCATACATATAACCGAAGGAACCCCTAACAGAAGGCTGCAGCAGGTAGGGACAGGTTGTCCTCTTTTGAGATTTTCCCAACTGTGTTTGCTCAAAAGAGGTTTTTCACCTGTCTGAGTATGTACACAGATGCTTGCAGCACGAGATAGATTAGTTTGAAGTACGGGAGGATAGTATATAAGGTGGATCAGCAAATTGCCAACTTTGCTGATTCTTCAATATTGTTAGGTGACGTACGAAAGGCGTGCCACTTCAAAGCGTCATGGGTGTGATTGTGACCGGCTGAAGCGTGACACTTCAAAGTGTCATGTCACCTAGGGTGGTGACGCTGAGAAGATGTGGAGTTGCTACAACACCACTGAACCACATTGACTATGCATTGAATGTATAGCTCTTGAATATGATTGAAAGGAGGCTACAGAGGAAGATCCTATGAATGTATGCATGGGAGGGAGATACAGCATTTGGAGATTATGATGTTGAGGAGGCAATTGCAGAACAACCTGATCAGCTGCTCCCATTTCCTTGTAATACAAAGCAGAGGGCGACCCTCTCTTCTCAGGTGTAAAGTTTCTCAGAGTCTGCAGGAGAACTGATAGTAGGGTAAGAATTCTTCTGTGAGACACGAATCTTCAGCCCGTCGCGATCACACCCGTGACGCTTCGAAGTGTCACATCTTCCGTACGTCACCTAACATATACTAGGTGACGAGAAAATACATTCAACAAGACATCTACAAAAATGTGCTGTTTCTATATAGTAAAAAGGGAGCGGAGGAATACCAAAATCTTTGAATTGGAGATGGAGAAGATTGCAAGGAGGAAGAGCAAAGGAAGGCGGAGATAGATTGAGGGACACAGAGATGGAGAAAAGTATCAAGAGATAGTGAATAGGTGTAAACGGAGAACGGGGTGGATTGTATGAAGAGACGGGGACGGAACCGGAGCAGGAGAAGTAAGACTCTGCGTACGACTCCTAGGACCCTGTCTCAGGTAGTCTGGATCCTGACAGGGGGGCAGGACCATCACACACGACAGGGAGGAGAGGTGAGTGTCCTTTCAACATGTTGTTTTTGTCTATTGCCAAGGAAGGAGAGGTCGAGCTTGACAAGTAAGACGGGCAGTGGATTCATCACGAATAGAGAGAAGCCAAGATCCGTCATGGACACAGTTGAGAGGCGAACAAGTTCGGCCCTTCAAGTTTCCGTCGATTAGTCAGATCGGAGAGGTTGAAAAATGGCGCAGTGGCTGTGGCCTGACGGCTACGTGGTTCCGACAAGGCGGTACTTTCACTGATTCGGTCATCGTATACAGGTAATCCAGTCCACGTCGGTCAAGTCAAAAGCCGTGACCCGGAACTTCCTCTCCAGGAAGTAATCTGAGTCGCCCGTATCGGCAACCCGTACAATCTTCGCTTATCCAACCAAGTGTCTTGATAAGGATTAGAAATCGTCGGAGAACCAAAATATCATGTCTCTCAGGGAAACTATTTATAGTCTGATTCAGGAGGGTGAAGATGAACCCTCACAGCTCCATCATTCCACTGTTGACTTTGGTGTGTTGTTCATCATGCTTTCGGTCCGTACCACTGCTGCGAATGAGAGAAACGATCCCCCAGCCGATCATGGCACACTTGTCACCCTTATGGGTCCTGCACATGAAACCACCCGTTTCTTTTACCCCAATGAGCGGGCAGAAAAGGCGTTTATTGAGGAAACTGATGGCAAGTCTGCGACATCGGAAACCCGGTGGAGATTGGACCACAAAGGCGGGCCCATCGAGTGTCAACTCTTCTGCACTGTGATGTTGACTCACACTTTGACCGGTAGACCAACCCATGTGACAGCATCCACATATGTGAGTTCATAGCTGATCGTGATTAAGAGCGTTGATGTTTCAGGGGAGTATCCAGATAAGCGGATCTCCTATTTCGGGCAACCAGGTCCTCGATGAACCACCAAACGACTGGGCAGATGTTGATACTGAACTTGAAAACGAGGAGGAGTTGCGGAGCGCTGTGAGGAATGCGGTAGCTGAGGACCCAGTGAGTTTACAAACCCAATTGAAGATCGTATCGAGAACCGAAAAGGGTGTAGATCTGATCGCCATAGTCGCAAGCCCCTGTTGGTCTGATTGACACAGGGATGGTCATTGAGCCAGAAATCTCTTTAGCCTCTGCGCACGGCGGCAAAGCCTCATTTTTGTTGCCGGAATGTCCTGGTACCAATGCCAGTCTCCTGAGCGAGGACGAGTATTGGAGATATGAAGGCACTTCCCCTGGGCCAGTATGGTCGGTAGAGCCGCAGCGTTATCAACAACTCATTGGTGAACTTTCGGCTGGAATTCAATCTAAATTTGAACAGAGTACAGGTAATAGGCGCGTGTATAATATTAAAGCTATGATCGATTTCCCACCACCCTCGGACACAACGAGTAGCGCAGAAGAAGGCTCCATTCCCTACATCACGGATCTAACACTGGTCGAGAGAACCATATTTCATCAGCTGGCGGAGGTGCTTCTTGTAGTTCACTACCATATTGATCGACCCTCATTCCAGACTTCTGTGGAGAGTTTGAAAATCCTGCTGGAGAGTTCTGAAGGTGTGACCAATAATGAGACAGGATTTGTCACCGACTTGATGCCCCAGCTGTAGGCAGCCCTGAATCACGTCGGTACAGATCAAGCTATGAAGCCATGGCCCAGCAAACAGGCAGGGCGCGTGTGTTCCCTATGATTCATGAAGTAGTGATGGCTTGCTAGGTGGGAAGCATGAATGTCCTACTTCTTGTATAGATGATCCATGTGTCATACCACTTGAAGTAGAACGATTCGAGCACCTCATCACGATTATGAATGCGGGTCAGTCTGGGGCGTAGAACCCTCCCAGTGCACACACGATGACCGAGTGGCTGCTCGATGGAGGGTCTCTCCCCGCGCGGCGGTCACGCCGTGGAAGGCGATTTGACGACTCGTAGCTCCAATCAGGTGAGACATTCATCCTGAAGACCGCGGATTGAGAGGTCACTGAGGTTCTGGACATGTTTAAAAGACACTTCCCGGAAAGATCCACATCATATCAATCTTGAGATAAATGATCTTCACACTTTTTAGTCGAAAGCAGAAACCGAACCTGCCATTCTTCAAGAAAACAACGCCTGAAGAGTACCCTCTGGAAGTGAGGACAACACCTACTGATACTGTGCCCAGAATTGACAAAGTGGTTGCTACAGCCACCAGGACGAGTACTGATACCAACAGACCTTACCTTCGATGCTTATCCGCTGCAAACGATGATTGGTGGGTTTGTATGGGCACAGAAGGTAGCGAAATGTGTGATACTTAGTACCGATATGTCGTGGCAGAAACCCTCCATGGCGCCCATGTACGTGTTGCAGAAGTTAACACTACTGTAAGCACCATCATTTCTGTACTCCACCAGGCCAGCTGTTTCAGTGCTAGAGACTGATTAGTACAGATCAATTTGATTCGAGAAGATATTACCCCCATTGACCGCCCTGCAGCTACCCACTTTCACCCTGTGATCCTTCAGTTGTCAAAGAATGAATTCAAGTCGGAAGGTCACTCAGCAAATGTTACACGATTCCTGACGGACTACCGACCATTCCGTACAGAGCTTAGCAAGGTCACACCATGCCCCTCCATTGCCGTTACCACATACATTACTTTTGAAGATCAAACCATCATGGCTAGTAAAAAAAAAGACTTGAAATCTGCCATTTCTGACATGTTTTGGCAGATTGGGCAAGGTCACTCAGTGGCTTTCGAGTCTCTTTGCCCCAAATCGTACGCCTGATAAACCTGTCACCTCAAAGGGCAATGCAAGTGAATTGTTCCTCAATCATGAGGAGCTGATGAAGGTTAGGGCCTCTAACAGACAGGCCACAATTGAAGCATTGTTCTTGGACGTGGACTTGAAACCTTTGAAAGTGCCTTACATGGAATTGAATAGAAGTGCATTGAGGAGAGAGTGGATGTTACACCAACACTTGACAAAGGTGACAGTGTTAGCGCCTGAGCCTGCTCATCACAGGAGCAAACACCAACAGGGAATGATGGGGTCGTCAATGCTGCTTGATATGAGTGCAACCTCTCGGGGTGCGGACATTCTTGTACGGTAGTTCACCCTGCTCGTAGTTGAGTACAAAAGCTATCTGGAGATGTTAACAGTAATAAAGTTAAGAACCAGCAGGAGGTCCGTCATTGTTTACGACGGAAACATGCGCCTTCCGGGACGTGGAAGTGGTAGGACTTGTTCAGGACCCAGCCGGAGCCGTTCCACTCCGGAGTCGCACGGTTCAAAACACCCCTCTTGGACCCAGCCGGAGAGGCATGCCACTCTGGAGGTGTCCAGACCCAGCCAGAGTCCTCAAAGCTAGTCTTGCCAAACTACTCTTCTCCTCAATAAGTATACTTAGTCTACCATTCTTCCCATCAACGGCGCATTGTAGCCCGCTCTGAGATCAGTTTGAACATACAACCCCTGCAACAGTTGCTCCACAATTCATATGAACATTGAAGACATTGACCCAAGAGGCATGGTGTATTGGCGATGAAGAACAGGTTCAGTTGAGTCAGAGTTGAGAACAATATTATGGGGAATCATCACTCACATGTAAGGGTGTTCAGATCATATGTATCTAGTCTGCTGCATCCGTCTGTCCCCTCCTCAGCTCCCTGGTAATGAGACTCTCTGGCTGGGTCCGTCCAAGGGGTCAGACCACTCCGGAGTGGAACGTCTCCCATTGGGTCTGATCAGGTCCGTGCAGCTCCGGAGCTGTCCGTCTCCGGCTGTGTCCCTAACAGGACTCACTCCAAGATCCTATATGATATCATGTCAGTCCAGGAGCGGAAAGTCAGTGAGGCGGGGGCTCCATGATCCTGCACTATGGAACTCGCAGAAGTAGAGTACTGTGTATCATGATCGCGCCGAGATCTGAATTGGTAGCACTCAGGGAAGCTGTCAGCTCAAGTGCGTAGGAGCCCTTCTTCCCAAAAGTTCGAATCAGGCATCTGTTGAGAGGGGGGAAGGTCTGGAAGAGATTGGGGTGGTAGTGGGAAATGTCACTCCTTTGCCTATGCAACGAATAGGGTCTTCTCCACTTGTCAAGACGTTTTTTGTGGCTGCTTCTATGCCAGGTTCGGGAGGTGTCCGTCCTGATTAGACATGGGAGATTCCAAACGCGCACCACAGGACCGTCCCGCACGGGAGGACATGGTCCGTGAGCTATGATATGATCCGTAGAAACCGCAAAGCTTGTGGGGGCCAGAAAAACCCCAGCATCCCATGACTATCAAAGGTTGGACTCTTCCAGTCCTGTGTAGTACAAATTGACTATTTAGCAGAGAAGAAGAGCAATCCAGAAGCCTATCCGCTTTAGTCACCCACTCTATCTTCATGTCCGACAGCAGAGACCCAACAAATAACACCTACTGTTTGCTGATGATTAGATGACAATGCAGAGGGGAAAAAGAGCATGCATCAAATCTACATGTCTCTATACTTATCGCATTCCACTCACACGCAGGAAACCAGAGATGATCGAATAAAGTTCAGAGGATAAGTTAAACGGAGAAATATTCGACCGAAGGGGAAATTTTTAACAACGATTCGGCCGTCCTGGGCCGATTCTATCGGCTAACACCGTTGGCAACAGTATGATCCGTGGGCGACGGCTCCGTGTGACCGGGGTCGGAGCTAGAACGTAGCACCCTCCCACGGCTATAAAAGCTTGAGCCAAACGAAGGTGCAAGGCCCAGTACTATCCTGGCGCCTACACAATAACGAGTCAAGAGAAGAGAAGAGATAGACTTCCCAACTTGTTTCTACTTTCAAGCAATCTGTCCACCCAGTACCGTTTCAGACACCACGGCCGAATCCACTGGCCCCCCCACAACGACATTCAGGGACACGATCAGATCTGCACTTTTTTCGACTGCTAGCTGCTTGTACGTGCTTGTTCCTAAACCATTGAAAGACTTATCCGATCAACCTCATTTTCCGGCAGAATACACTGTGAGGTGGGAATCTCTGAGAGAAACGGGATCACGGACCTTAGTCGTGGAGGTATGCGTTTGACGTCTTCTCCTTAGCACATCTCATTCCCCTAGTGTCTGTTATCCAGCGACTGCCCCAACCCTCATCATGTTTTTGCCCATTCTTGCTCCAATGTAAATCTGTTACAAAGCTGACAGTACCTTCCAGCTCAGCTGCCAGTATAAGAAAGACACACATCTGCCCAACCAAGAGAAGGCAGCGTTGAGTTCACACACCACTTCACATGGCATCACTTTGAGGAAGTAACTCGCAATGATGACCCAAACATAGCACTTCATTTCATTGCAAAGCTCCTCAGTGAGAATGATCCGGGTAAGGTTGTCAAGGCGGATCTCCAGTGTTTTGTGCATTTTCAAGATGAGTCTGTAATCCAGTCTATCATGGGAGATCCAAGACTACTGGATGGGTTGGGTGAGGTAGTCATTGAAACACTGAAGTTCCACCTGTGTAACGGTACTGGAAACACGACGACTAGGTCGCAGGTTGGGTCGAACTCGATGGAGGTCTCGTGGAAATCTAGGGGCTCTGGTGCTAATGGATCGTGTCTCCTCTGCAATCGATGTAGCCAAAGAATGATATTGAAGAATCAGCAAAGTTGGTACTTTGCTGATTGTACTATATACTGTCTACAGGTATCCGTGTCCTCCTCTCAGTTCCTACTGCAAGCGTCTATGTACATACTCGGACAGGTAAAAAACCGCTTTTGAGCAAACCCAGTGGGGAAATCTCGAAAAGGGAAAACCCGTCCCTACCTACTGCAGCACTGCCTCCAACTCCCGCCGTTCTCCTTCCTAATCCGTCGAACTCGATGGAGTTCTCTCGATTCGTTGTTACTCCGTAACAAGTTTCCCCCCCTGTCTCAAGGATCCTCGCCGAGGATCCTGAATTCTGTAACTAGGTGATTCAGATGGATTGCTCTGAGACACCTTTGGTGCGCCCTGACGTCACACCCACGCTAGTGTGACGGTTGCCATGAAACACGTCACCCGCACGGACCTCCAATGTGACCGAGAAATTACTGACCAAGTCTCTTTCTGTCTCTCTCTTCTTCTTTCCTCCTCATTCCTTCTTTTCCTCTTGTTCGTCGTTCTTTTCACTTATCTACCATTATCCATCCATATCTTACCTATATCTTAGCGCATCCTTCCAACTCTGACCTGTCTGTGAGCATGTCTAAGCGTACTGTAAGCAATTCTCTTCGAATTCGATGCACTTCCTCCTGTTTATCACTGGCTGACGAGATTAGTTGTCCCCGTCTATCTCTTCTCGTCAAACTCGGGCCTCTACTACGGCAATCCTACCTGACGTCGACCCCGAGCTTCTCATGCGTCAAACGAAAAGAATGAGAATTACTTCCCAAGCGCCAGTTCCCTCTCAAACTCCATTGGTTGACGCTTCTCGAAGGGCTCTCGACACCATTAAGGATCGATATCAATCCGGCCCTTCTCGCGACCAACAATCGTCTCTTCTCGATGACGAGGTCATCGAGCAATATATCGACTTCGAAGGGGGGGCAGGGCCATCTGCCACTGGTGAGAACCCATCTCCTGCGAAATCTGTCGAGTCCGAACACGGTACCATCGTTGAAAATCAAAATTCTCCTGGTAATAAGTCCCCTGTGCCACCTTCTGATTATTCCGAGGGGCTTGTCGAGGTTCCCCATGAACTCGAAACCATTTTTCACGCCCCTCGCAAGGTTCCGGTCAATGATGAACTTGCTAAGGCTCTGGATGCTCGAAAAGACTCGGAAATTGGTGAGATTTCTACAGAATTCTGTGCGTTTCTGACTCGTCAGCTACCCTCTGGGCCCGCCTTTCTTTCTCCTCTGTTCGTCACGCTCTGAAGGATGAAGCCCTCGATCGCTTTCGCGAGACTGGGGCCATCAAGCCCACTGTCAAGTGGTTTGGTAACGCCGTGAGCTTTTTCTCCTTCGTATTCCACCGAATTCTAACTGTTAGCTTGATCGCTTGGCCCAAGGTTGGCGACTTCGTAACAAGAATGGCGCTGTTGTCCGTCTCGAGGGTGAGCTTTGCTCCGATTGCCAGCGTCGTCTCGATGGTGGAGAAGATTTTCGTGTAGGTTGTATTGGTCCTCGTGAGTCTTCCTACTCTTCCTGTTCGATATTGATGCAACTTAGTTGGTGGTGTTTGTGGAGAGTGCTCCGCGAAGGGAACTTCAAAGTGTTCGGTGAAAACCAACAATCCCGAGTCCAAATTTCGCGAGGTATCTATCTTCCTCCTTCGAACTTGGTCGATGTTGATGTAAAGGGTATTACTGTCGGAGCCCAGACTGTTACTTCCAAGGTTACCTTCGTCCTGGAGCACGAACTCTGTGCTGTCTCGGCCCGATATCGATCCCTTTCCTCCCAGGATCAATCCTCTTCCCTTACTCAACTCTCCGCTTACATCCATCTTTTCTCTTCTCTTCTCCTTCCTCTTCCCCCAGTACATCCGGGTCTTTACAAATCCCTCCATCTCATTCCTTCCGACTATGTTCCTCCTTCGCCCTCTGAAACCTTGGATCATCTCACCTCCGCTGGCGATCCTACTGGATTGAGTTCCTCTCAGCCAGTCACCGGTCCCTCCTCTTCTCCCCAAACTCCTCTCCCCCGCAATGTCATTCGTATCCCTGCTTCGGCCCGTCGTCCTCGAGCCAATTCTACCGCCTCCAACTTTTAGCGTGTTTATATCTCTCTAATTGTAGCTATATTTCCTGTGTATGCACTTATTTCCACTAAATTCCGTTGATCTTGATCGAGTTCTCACCTTCTTCTGGGGTCTTTTTTCCTCTTTTCCAGAAATCCACCAAAAACGGCCAACTCTTCTACATTTTCTCGTGGTTCCCAGTCATAGGCCGCATTCCCTGTGTATCCTAACCATTTCACCTTGAATTCCTCCTTTCCTCGTCGAATTCTACTGTCCACAATTGCTTCCACATGGAATTCCTCCTGGCCGTTTATTACTACAGGTGGTGGGGGTTGTATCTGTCGACCTGGTATCATGTCTCTAGGATATGGTTCCAACAACGTGACATTGAAGACATTGTGCACTTTCATTGATGGAGGTAGATCTAATTCGAAAGCATTTTTCCCCACTCTCCTTATGATCTTGAAGGGGCCAACGTATTTTGCTTCTAATTTTCGACTGGGTCTTTCCGTCGTAAGATACTTCGTACTCAGTAGTACCTGTTCTCCCTCTCTGAATTCTTCTGGTATACTCTTGTGTCTCCTGTTGTAGTATTCGGCACTAATCTCATTAGCCATCCTGACCTGTTCTTGAACAGCCGCATGTAACTCTCCCATATCTCTCCATTTCCTCTCCAACTTGTTTGACTTTGATCGAATATCGTGCGAATGGATGTCGTAGTGTGGCACATAGCCGTAACAGGCTTCAAAGGGACACAGACCGTGGCTACTATGTGGCGAACAGTTATAAGCGAACTCAGCAATTGGTAGAAGTTGATCCCAATTGTCCATGTTGTAGTTTACATACATTCCGAGCAGGATTTCCATCTGTTGATTTACTCGCTCAGTTTGTCCATCTGTTTGAGGGTGATACGCAGTCGAGTATAAGTTTTTTATTCCCAGGAACTGACATATTTCCTTCCAAATTTCCGCTGTAAACTGAGTTCCCCTATCTGATACGATTGTTCGAGGTACTCCATGTTTTGAAAAGATCTCCTTGATGTAGATGTCGGCCACTTTGTTCGCTGTTAGTCCAGTTGTACATGGAATAAATCTAGCCATCTTGGTTGGTCGATTGACTATCACTAGTATCGCGTCAAACTCGGTCGATTTTGGTAGGGGTCCCACCATATCCATAGAGATATCTGTCCACGGGAGTGTGGGTACTGGTAAAGAGACTAGATGTCCATACGGTTGATGTCGATGAGTCTTATGTCGGTTACAGATCTCACATCCTTTTACTTATTTTGCGATATAATCGTCCAAATGGGGCCAATAATAGTCCTCTTTGATCATAGTGATGGTTTTGTCTCTTCCTGGGTGTCCTACTAATATTGAATCGTGTCTTGCTCTCATTACTTCTAACCTTGCTTGTCCCTCTGGTATGACTACTCTATTCTTGTACAAGAGCAATCCGCTTTGAGTCCATGATACCACCGGTGCCTCGTTGCTAATCTGTGTCTTCTGTGTGTCCTGTGTGCTATGTGTCTGTGTGTCCTGTGTACTATGTGTCTGTGTCAATTGCAGTCCTAGTCGTCGTATGTTTGCTATGTCTTCTGAGTCTTTGAGTCCGTTTTTGATGAGTCCAAATAATGAGTCTTCTCGGATTGCTCCTCTTACTATGTGTCGGGTTTCTGAGTCTATCGAATTCGATCCATGTTTCTCGTATGTGGGTAGTAATTGTAGCCAGTTTCCTTTGTTTAGATCTGGGTCCTTACTACTTCCTTTTCCCGGGTGATAATCCCCTCGTCTTGTTAAAGCATCTGCTCCCCCATTTTTGCTACCTGGTCGATAAGTGATCTCTATGTTGAAGTCTCCTAAGATTTCCAGCCACCTCATTTGTCTTCGATTCAGTTGCCGCTTACTTTGGAAGTACTCCAGGTTCTTGTGATCCGTAATGACTTTTATGACATCACTACTGTTCGCTAAGTATGGTCTCCATGCTACCAAGCAGTCCACAATGGCTAGTAGTTCCTTCTCTCCCACTGTGTAGTTTAATTCGCAGGGTGTCATTGCTCGAGACCAATACGCAACCGGATGAAGTTCCGTGGTCCCTTTTATCGATGGATGAGGGAACCTTTGGGACGCTATTGCACCTATCGCACAGTCAGATCCATCGGTTTCGATCCAGGTTGGTCGGGTTCTATCGAAATGTCGAAGTACCGGTGCTGTCGTGAAAGTTTTCTTCAAATTTTCAAAAGCTTTTTGACATTCCTCTGTCCAATTCCAAGCCTGATCCTTCCTGGTCAGACGGGTAAGAGGACCCACAATATGTGAGAATCCTTTGATGAACCGTCGATAGAAATTGGCAAATCCTAGAAAAACCTGAGTATCTCGGACTGTCATTGGTTCTCCCCATTCTAGAATGGCTTTCACCTTGTCTTGATCCATTTCGATCCGTTCGTGTCCGATTACATACCCCAGAAACTTCACTTCGTCGCAACTCCATTCACACTTCCTCGGGCTAACAACCAAGTCGTTTTCAAGTAATCGGTCTAATACCTTTTGGACAATTATCTGATGGTTTTCGATCGTGTCTGAGTATACCGTGATGTCGACTATGTAAACTACCACTCCTTCATCTAACAGGTCGTGGAACATATCCTGCAGGAAGTTTTGAAAGGTGGCTGGTGCGTTGCATAATCCATCCCGTAGAACAGTGCTTTCAAAACTACCGTATCGTGTTCGTAGAGCAGCTTTATGTTCATCTCCTTCTTTTATTCGAACTAACTGATAGGCCCCTTTCAGGTCGAGTTTGGTAAACACCTTTCCCAATTGAAGTCGATCGAGTAAGGTCGAGATAAGTGGCATTGGGTACGAATCCTTGATGGTTACCTTGTTAAGTGCCCGGTAATCTGTAACTACTCGATAGGGAATGACTCCTTTCTTGGGGACCAGGAATACTGGGGACCCATAGGGCGATTTACTTCTTCGCAGACGTCCACTAGTCAGTCCATCATTGATCCACTGCTTCAGGAAAGCATCCCCATGCTCGTCCAGTTGGTAGATTGGTCCTGGTTTCAGTTCAGCCCCTGCTACTAATTTGATTTCGTGGTCACATTCTCTTCTTGGTGGTAGTCTTCTTGCTCTTTCTACCTTGAATAATTCGAGGTACTGGTGCCATTGTGTCGGTATGATTTGTCGTAGTTCCTCCTCACTCATTTCGTCCTCCCCTTTCTCCAGTGTTGCTCCTCTTATTAATCCTTCTTCTAATCTTGGGTATTTCCAACCAGTATCTCGTTCAATTCCGTCGAATTCGATCAGTCCCTTTCCACAATCGATCCTTGCCCTAAACTGTCTCAAGAAATCTAGTCCTACTAGTACTTCTGGTCCTTCGTATGCCATAACATCCAGTCGAGTTGCAATCCTGAGTCCTTTTCCTAGATCTAATTCTGCTTCTACATATTTGGTCACTAAGGTCGCGGTAGTTCCATCCAGGAACCTAATTTTTCGTGGTACCTGATATTGTTTCTTTGGGAATAGATGGTATAATGGACAGGCCGGCTGCACATACCTTCCTGTAGCCCCGGTATCGATTAACATTCCAATCTGTAGGGTATCTTTCTTTGTTTGTATTTTTATATATATTATGGCCGAGTCATTACTGAGATCTATTGGTATTTGAATTCTCTGCGACCCGGGCAGATCCTGGCCGCAAGTGGTCGCATCACTTAGGCCAGGTAGTCGTTTCCCTCTTCTTCAAAGGTCACCGCCATTCCTCGAACTAATGGCCCTTTGGATCCAGTTGGGATCGAGTTCGATCCACTAGGAATCGGTGAGCTATGCGGGTTTGGGGATCCCCTAATGTTGTTTCTCGTATTTCCTCCATTTGGACAGTTGTTGGCGTAATGTTCTGGACTTCTACATTTGAGACAACGTCGGTTCTCCCTCCTCCAAGTCATTTCGTTCTCGCTGAGACGTCCTCCGTCCTCTGTCCAAGTGACCGGAGGGTCATTTGGTAGACCATAATTCATCATCCCTGGTTTTCCACCGGGCAAGGGTCCTCTACCAGTCGATTGTGAGTGGCGTTCTACCGGGTTGGGCAAACTAGTATCCAATCGCATCGAATTCGATCGAGGGGGAAGCCAGGTCGTCTCATGTTTGCGTCTAGCAGCCCATCGATTCGCTGCAATCATCGTTTCAGCCATCCGTTGGTTCTCCTCAGTCCCTATCACATGCTGTTTGAAATAGATCCAGTCCGATTTGGTTCGAGGGTCGGTGTTATTTACCACTACCACCTTCAGTAGCTCTTCCTTCAGGCCCTGTATGGCTGAGGCGATTTTCATTGCATCTGGTACCTTTCCAAGGTGTGTGGACCAAAGTTCAAAGTTGGCAAAATACTCGGCGGCCGTATCCGTCTGTCTTAACTCCTGCAATTTCCTCATAGCCGTACCTGCCATGTTACTGTCTCCAAATTGAGTTCGTAAATGCTGGATGAATTTGTCGTAGCTCTCTAGCCATTCGGTCGAATTCCATATACTTGGATTGGTTATGGCCGGGGTTATAAGCATTTGAGGGGTGCCTCGAAGATACCCGTACATGAACAGGATCTTTCTGCGATCGGTGGCGTACTCTGCCCCTTTGAATTCGAAGTTCATGTGACATGCTGCAAGGAAGTTGTCCAATTCTCCTCGTTCTCCACTGAAGGTAGGTGGATCCGCACACCTGGTTCTTCCTGTTCGTTTGTTGTTGGTAAGTTTCGGCTCCAAACACGGCTTGTTTTCTTCGACTTCGATCAAACTTGCCCCTTTCGATGTGAGTATCTGTTGGTTCTGTCGGTCAGCTTTCATCGTAGCCAGTTCTTCCCTTAATGCATTTTGTTCCTTTTGTTGCATCGTCATAATGGCTAACAATTGTGACAACTGCTGCGATAATTCATTTAGCGGATCTGGGGTAGTGGTAGTAGAAGTGAGATCATGTGAAATGGTACTTCTCGAAGAACTTGTTGGTATTTCTTCCTCTGGGACCAGCCCTTGTTCCAACTCCTCTTTTTCTGGTATCATTTTCCGCGCTTTCCCTCTGGTGAGCATACAGTACTCTCCGATTCGACCCAAGGTGCGTAAGGCTGATTCTTCAACTTGTAACGGTACTGGAAACACGACGACTAGGTCGCAGGTTGGGTCGAACTCGATGGAGGTCTCGTGGAAATCTAGGGGCTCTGGTGCTAATGGATCGTGTCTCCTCTGCAATCGATGTAGCCAAAGAATGATATTGAAGAATCAGCAAAGTTGGTACTTTGCTGATTGTACTATATACTGTCTACAGGTATCCGTGTCCTCCTCTCAGTTCCTACTGCAAGCGTCTATGTACATACTCGGACAGGTAAAAAACCGCTTTTGAGCAAACCCAGTGGGGAAATCTCGAAAAGGGAAAACCCGTCCCTACCTACTGCAGCACTGCCTCCAACTCCCGCCGTTCTCCTTCCTAATCCGTCGAACTCGATGGAGTTCTCTCGATTCGTTGTTACTCCGTAACAACCTGACTGAAAAGCGGATGAAGAGATGTGATAGTACTGGTGGAAAATGTTGGAGGGATCAAATAAGCTATGCGCGTTGATACTTTTCTTCTTGTTCGTTCTTTCATGTCTTTATGCATTACTATATTGTTTGATTCAAACTGATTATGAGACCCGTGCTTTAACCGACTGAGCAAATTCAGCAAGCATAATCTACCCATTGCTTAATCACTTGTTCACTCACTTGTTCACTTGACCAGCTCAACCGAGCGGCCTCCTCGCTTGTCTTGTCACTGCTGGAGTATATATAGGGAAGTCAGGAAGACTAGCCTTCTGTGTGAGTGGGAGTGCAACGAGCCTTAGGTTTTATACCAACAGTCGCTTCACTTGAATGTCATTGTCTTCTTGCTTGTTCGAACGGCTGACCACCACATACATAGAGAACTTGACCAACATCGACTAGATTGAACTTGTCCCGTCCTGTCCTCATCTCGCTCAATATCCGCAGCATCACCCCATCATGTCGTCCAATGATCTCTCAAAATCGTTCGACACTGTGCCTAAGCTCACTGGGAAAGAAAATTACCTGGTATGGCATCAGAGGTTGACAGTTGTTCTCTTCATGACTCAAACTCGCTCGTTTGTTCTCTCCACCACCATTGCGCCAACTGCTACCACTACAACTTCCTCCACTGGATCATCCCTCTTGCTCGAAGCCTGGAACAAACGAGATGGACAAGTTGCTGCCGCCATCCTCCACTCCACTTCTGAGGATATCCTCTCTGCTCATCTTCACCTTCTATCTCCTCTTGATCCTCCTTTGACCAATCAACCGGTTTCCACCACCATCTTCCCTGCTTATCGAGCTCAAACAATCTATGATTCGCTCAAGAAGACATATGGAACTAATGGGGTACAATACTCGTTCGCTCTGGCGAAGAAATTTGTGGATAATAGGTGTTCAGAGGATGAGGATGTTGAAGAATGGGTGAACAAAGTCCTCGCTCAATATCGTGATCTCAAAGTTCTTTCGTACGATCTCAATCAACTCTGTGGCAATGTTCTTCTCAATGGTCTCCCTGATCGCTTCAGTTCGTTCATTGATGGCATTTGGAAGGAAGATGATACCCCGTCTGTGGAAAACATCAAGATCAAAATTCTTCGAGTGAGCGCAGGTCAGCGCAACCAAACAAACAACAAGGCCCTAGCAGCCCAAGTTTCCTCACTTTCCATGAAACAAACCTCAGCTGCTCATTTAAGCGAAGACTCCCTCATGGTGTTCTATGCTGGATTGAAGAAGGCAGGGAAGGGACCAAGCAAGGATCATCCCTGTGCTCGATGTGGATCGGTCGATTGGTAGACTGCCCAGTTCCTGCATTCTTGAATGAGCATGGCAGAACCAAGAAATGGAAGGGGAAGAAAGAAAAGGATCGATCGAACAAGGTTGCCGCTCCTGTAGAGACTAAGACAGAGGCAGCTGCCATTGTGTAACGGTACTGGAAACACGACGACTAAGTCGCAGGTTGGGTCGAACTCGATGGATGTCTCGTGGAAATCTAGGGGCTCTGGTGCTAATGAATCGTGTCTCCTCTGCAATCGATGTAGCCAAAGAATGATATTGAAGAATCAGCAAAGTTGGTACTTTGCTGATTGTACTATATACTGTCTACGGATATCCTCGTCCTTGTCCTCTTCCTGCTGCAAGCGTCTACGTACATACTCGGACAGGTGAAAAACCGCTTTGAGCAAACCCAGTGGGGAAAATCTCGAAAGGGGAAAACCCGTCCCTACCTACTGCAGCACTGCCTCCAACTCCCGCTTTCCTCTGTCCTAATCCGTCGAACTCGATAGAGTCCTCTCGATTCGTTGTTACCCCGTAACACATTGCCTCACAAGCTATCACCTTGTTCGAGTGCAATGATATTGAACATCTCCTCCTCACCACTGACAGCAACTCGATCTCGCTTGCTGCTCGCTCAAGCCAATGTATCCTTGACTCTGGGGCAAGTGAACATATGAGTGGGGATATCAATTGGTTGAAGGACCTCAAATCAACCGAGTCGATCGCTCGAATCACAACTGCTGGAGTGTCACGACTCTACCGAGCGTGACCCGACTTCACGTGATTTCAACACATTCCAACAGAATTCATGCGACTTCAATATGAGTTCCAATGAATTCATATCAGTACATGTGATATCACCATGATATCATACGAGTTCACCATGATACCATATGAGTTCACCATGATACCGTATGAGTTCACCATGAATTCATATGCATTCATCATGAATTCATACGTGTTCACCATGAATACACCTGAACCCATATGGGTTCAGTCAGAAATCACCTGAATATCGTGTGAAACCGTCATGAACTCACCAGAGTTCATACGAGTCCGCATGGACTCACCTGATTCCGGGAAGAATCCACATGATATCAGTGTGAATCCACCTGATATCAGCCCGGCTGATTCTGAATTCATACGACGAGTTTGCGCATCACAAATCCCTTGGAAAAGGATATAAGGAGGCCATTTGTAGTTTGTAGTTTTCCTTTGCTCAAGGATCAAAATATTATTTGCCACTCGCAAAAGACCTCTTCTTGACATACTACTTACATTGACACATTCCTCATCATCATTACCCCTGTCCACACCATCACACACGCCCTTATCGTCATCTCTGTTCAATGATTGCTATAGCGGTAGACTGGTAGTTCTTAGCTATGTAGAAAGCAATACATTTATGATAGAAACTCACCTGGTAGTTCTTAGCTATGTAGAAAGCAATAAAGAACTACCAGGGGATGAATAGTTTTGATATAAGGAGGTACAGGACGTTACGTAACTACCACTACCACGTGGTTTTTAACACTCCCCCTCGTCCGGTAGTTCCTTCATGCCTCTCTCCTGTACTCCCATATGCCTGGAGAGGTAGTGATGTCGTTCTGCTGGTAGTGACTTGGTAAGAATGTCGGCAAGATTTTCTTTGGTAGGCACATGTAATAGAGTGATGTTGCCCTCTTCAACCTTGTCTCTGATGAAATGATATCGTATATCAATGTGTTTGGAACGATCATGTTGAACAGGATTCTTGGAGAGGGAAATAGCAGCTTGATTGTCGCTGAGGATAGGGATACCACTACCATATTGGTAGCCCAGGTCACCAGCCAGTTGTCTGAGCCAGATAGCCTGTCTAGCTGCTTCGGAAGCTGCCATATACTCTGCTTCAGCGGTTGATAGTGCCGTGGTAGACTGCCGTTTTGATCGCCAAGCAATTGGTCCGCCAAAACCATAGAAGAAGAAACCGGTAGTTGATCTGCGTGTATTGAGACACCCACTGTCACGAACTACGTCGTGACACCTCGATTACTCCACCAACAATGACCCTCCTTTGGCCATCAAAACCCCATCACGCCTTAACCTCTTTACTCTACACGTAACTCAGGACTTCTGACACCAAGTACGGCGAAGTTAGACGGGGTTAGGCTAAGTAGGGACAATGGGAGCAGAAGTACGGCGATGTTAGGCGGGGTTAGGCTAAGTAGGGACAATGGGAGCAGAAGTGCGGCGATGTTAGGCGGAGTTAGTCGAAGGAGGAAGAGGATGGCCGAGGGCTCGGGGAAGTTGGACGAAGTGCGTTGAAGTACGTCAAAGCGCGAGAGGGTTGGATGAACGTCTAGGAGGAGTAGATAATATTAGCTGAGAAGATCGCTGAAGTTCTTCAGCGATCCTTGATTGTTGTCAGTAGTAAAAGACAGATAGAGATAGCTATAAATCAAGATACATCGCCATCAGTAGATCAAAACCCTAGTTAGAGTAACTACGCCGAAGTACGCCGTAGTTACACCCCTTTCGACGTCTGCGCCCTCCTGGTTGGGTGAGACATCGACTCAGAGCGTGAAGTTAGCCGAGGTTCGTCGACCGTCGGTCTATTAAGAAGTAGTTGTTCGACGGCCGTGACAGTATCAAGGATCGCTCTTACCGACGACCCGTGCGAACCTCGGAGAAGTACGAAGATAATATGGAACCAGAAAGAAGAATTACACGAGGCATGAGTAGGGATGGAGACAGGATGGAGGAGAACGAGAGGAGAGCATTGGAGGAGCTTAGCAGAGCAATGGGGCAGGACCTTGGAGTTGAGGATAGTGTGGGGGGGTCAATTCAAGGAGATGAGTTCGTTCCACCGGTGCTTTCTAACCCTCCTTCTCCTCCGTCTAATGCTCTCCCACCTGTGGGATCCCCACTTGGATCAGACCAAACCCCACGCCCAAGAGAAAACACTGGAAGTACGGCGAACTTGGGAGAAGAAGGAACACAAGGGGTGGTGTTGGCCTTGATGCAGATGGTGGCGAATATGAACAAAGACATGATGGAGGAGAGAAGACGTAGGGAGGAATGGGAACAGAGAAGAGAAAGGGATACAGTGGGCGGGATTGCCGAAGGGATATCAGAAGGGGTGAGGTACGCCATGGGACGGCAAACTTCGGCGACCCCAAGCGTAGCGGGCGAACAACGGAAAGGGATAAAGCTACCTAACCCAGACCTATGGAGAGGAGATCGGAACAAGTTAACCGCCTTTCTGTCTGAGTGCGACGTACACTTCGAATTGAACTCTCATCTTTTCCCCGACGACACTAAGAAAGTCTTTTTCATGATCTCTCATCTACGCGAAACACCTCTTCTTGCAGTGCAGCCCGATCTATCCAAACGACCTCTTCCTGAGTACCTCACGACACACGATCAGTTCGTTAAGTACCTCAAGACTAACTTTGGTGATCCAGACGAAGAAGGAACTGCGGCCCGACAACTTAACGACCTCAAGCAAACCGGGTCTGCTTCGGACTACTTCTCCGCCTTCCAGCGACATGTTGCGATTCTTAAGTGGTCTGATGATGGAAACCTAGTTGACCGAGCCAAGAAAGGACTAAAATCGCACCTTCTAGATGAAATCGCAAGACACGGTAGATCGTTTGGGACTGTAAAAGAGCTATTGGAGTTTGTGATTCCCTTGGACAACCGCCTGTGGAGGAGACAAGTGGAGAAGGAGGCAGAGAGGAAAAGGGAAGGAGGGATAAGGACAACGACAGTGGTGGAAAGTCAGAGGACGGAGAAGAAAGAAGAGAAGAAATGGGAAAAGGGGCAACCTTCGGCGCAGGGTGGTGCCCAGGCGGCTATGAGGTCGACGGTGGTAAAGAGTACACCGCCAAACATCGACGAAGTTCGCCGAAGATGGCCTAGGCCGAGCTCCGATCTGAGGGAGACAAGGAGGAAGGAGGGGAAGTGTACCGAGTGTGGTGAAGCAGGACATTGGCTGAAGGAATGCCCTGTAAGGGAGGCTAAGGTTAAGGTTGGACTGTTGCCTCCATGGGGGGAGAAGTTCGGAGAACGTGGTGGAGGATCGGGAGGGAACGCAGTACCTCTCGGACAGAGGAGGAACTTGAATGCGGTTGGAGGAGAAGTAGATTTGGAAGAGGACCAGGGAAAAGAAGAGGACCTGTCGCAGTAGGCGAGGCTCGGCGGGTCCGCCATATTCTCTCGGCCACCATTCCCAAACCCATAAAAGAAACACAGCTGATGGAGCCAGAGGATTGTGAATACAAAAATACACCACTCAGTACCCCTTGTTCATGCAATGTCGATAATCATCTCCTCATCCCTTCCGTTTCCAGAGATCAACCTAAATCGGACATTTTCATTAATGGAATAAAGCTAACTACGCTCTGGGACACTGGAGCTACTTGTTCATATATAAGCCCTAAGGCAGCAGCGAAGATAGGTGTAGAAAAGAGGCGATATCAGGTGAGCGTACCCGTTCACATGTTCGACGGCTCGGTGAGTGTCGCTGGACCCATCACCGAGTTTGTCGAAGTCGGATTTAGTTTGACGAAGGACGCCGAAGTGCGATCTGTTTGTCTCGATGTAACAACGCTCTGCGACGCAGATGTTGTGATAGGGTGGGATTGGATGAGGAAGGAAGGGGTTGTCCTTGATGGAAGAGACAACTCGGTGAAATTTCCCATCCCAACCCCACCAAGTGCGGCGAAGTTAGCGGCCATAGGGCTGCCGACTCTGACGGACGCGATAGACCGCCGCGGCGAAGATGAGCTTGAAGAGCTGAGCCCGGAGGAACAAGACGAGTTGTTCCAGGTAGTTCCTGAACAATACCACCAGTACATTGACGTTTTTAATCCGAAGAAGGGAGGAGAGACCCTTCCCCCTTCAAGGTCCTACGATTTGAAGTTTGAGCTTAAGGAGGGGGCGAACCTTAAGGTCGCCTCCCTCTATGCTCAAGGAGAAGATCAGAGACGCGCGCTGAGAGACATACTAGATCGCGAAATCGCCGCTGGCCGAATTCGGGCAAGTAACTCGCCATACGGCTCACCAATGTTTATGATACCGAAGAAAGCCGAAGGACAGTGGCGAATGGTCATCGACTATCGAAAACTGAACGAAGCGACCATACCAGATGCCTACCCTCTCCCTCTAATAGGTCAAATTACCGAAGAACTTGGAAAAGCAAGGTATTTCAGCAAACTAGATCTAATTGGAGCATACCAATTGTTGAGGGTGACAGAGGGACATGAACACCTGACGGCGTTCAGGACACAGTATGGTATGTTTGAATCTCTGGTTGTTCGTGATGGGCTGCGAAACGCCCCCGCGGTCTTCCAACACTTCCTAAATGAGGTGTTTAGAGAGCTACTAGGGAATGGAGTCGTGGTCTACATTGACGATATCCTCATTTATGGGAATACGTTGGAGGAATTACGAGGAACTACGGCGAAGGTCTTTGAGGTACTGCGGAAGGCGAGCCTGTACGTGAAAGCTAGTAAGTGCGAGTTCGAAAGAGATTCGGTGGTGTTTCTGGGTTTCGTGGTATCCTCTAAAGGTGTATCGGTGAACCCAGAATACATTGATGCCATCACTTCCTTCCCACGTCCTAAGAATCTACGAGAGTCAAGGGGATTCATTGGAGTTGTAAGCTACTACAGGCGCTTTGTCCCCAACTTCTCGAAGATTGCTAGACCTATCAATGACTTGACAAGGAAGGAGGTACCATTTGTATGGGGAGTCGAACAGGAGTCAGCCTTCAAAGAGTTGAAGGCTAGGATGTGTACTGCGCCGGTGTTAGCCCATTTTGACCCTACATTGAAGACGATATTACAGACAGATGCGTCGTTCTTCGGCTGGGGGTTCATAATTTCGCAGATCAACACGGCTGGTCAAGAACACCCGGTAGCTATTGAGTCTGGTGCTTTCAACACAGCTCAACTGAATTATACGGTAGGAGAAAAGGAGTTCCTCGCTGTAGTGGAGGGTTTCAGAAGAAGGAGACACTTATTATTGCAGGTGGAAACCACAGTACTTACCGACCATCTAAACCTTACCTACTGGATGGAACCGAAACAACTCAGTCCTCGGCAAGGTAGGTGGGTAGAGGAGCTAGCTAACTTCAGGTTTAAAATGGTTTATCGGCCAGGAACCCAGGCAAGTCTTCCAGATGGATTATCTAGACGGGCGGACTATCATTCCGGGAAAGGAAGTACCATGGTACAAGAGAGCAACCTTATCCAAGGTCTGCCGAAGTTCGACGAAGTTGACGCCACCACGTCGGAGTTGCGTCACCTCCTTCGAGCATTGCAAGGGACAAGGGAGGTAAAGGAAAATGATCTTGTGGACCCTATGGATCTAGTACTTGGAGTTCAGGAGGACGAAGACATAGAAGGGGTCAGAGAAGAATTATTAGGAGTCGTTTGCGCTGAGTGTTCTCATCCTACGTGTAACGATAACGTGCAGGAACCAGGATCAATCACCGAACTACGCCGTAGTTCGCGGTCTCCTCTAATCCTTCGTGGGGGGTGGAACTCAAGAGGTTTCCTCACATTCGACGATCGCATTTATGTGCCGAACTACGCCGATGCTCGGCTGAAGATCATGAAGATGCAACATGACTCAGCCTTGGCCGGTCATCCAGGTTCGGCGAAGACTCTTGAACTAGTCCTGAGGGATTATGTCTGGGTTGGAGTAAGGAAGGATGTCGAAGATTATGTTGCTGGATGCGCGGTATGTCAGAGAGCGAAGACTAACAGACAGAAACCTCATGGGGAGCTTAAACCACTGGAGGTAGCTACGAAACCTTGGTCTAGCATCTCGATGGATTTTATCGAGGAGCTGCCAAATTCCCATGGATATAATTCCATCCTGGTAGTGGTGGATCGGTTGACCAAATGGGCCATTTTTATCCCGACTACGACGAAGTTAACCGCAGCCGGCCTATCAGAGTTGATATTGGACTATGTGGTGGCCCAGCATGGGTTGCCAGAGAATATAGTATCGGACAGGGGATCGAAGTTTACCTCCAAGTTCTGGAAGAATTTGACCGATAGTCTCGGAATAAGACTACATCTCTCTACTGCATATCATCCACAGACTGACGGACAGACCGAACGAACCAACCAGTCTTTGGAACTGTATCTTCGAATCTTCACCTCCTATCAGCAGAACGACTGGTCAAAGCTACTCGCTCGAGCTAGCTTTGCTTACAACAACACCCAGCACTCTGCGATAAACAAAACCCCATTCTATGCGAACTATGGATATCACCCTCGTTGGGCTGAAGAGATAAAGGCTAGCGAGGTCGAAGTGCCCGCTGCTACGGTGGTGGTAAAAGATTTGACTGAAATACACAAAGATTGTATCGAAGGAATTGAGAAAGCTAATGAGAAGTACGCCGAAGGATACAATAGGAAACACCGGACTACGCCGAACTTCGCGGAAGGAGACCTAGTGATGCTGTCGTTAGAGAATATTAAGACGAAGAGACCAATGAAGAAGTTAGATGTTAAGCAAAGTGGGCCGTACAAGGTAGTACGGCAGGTAGGTTCTCATGCTTGTAAATTGGAATTACCAGGAACGATGGCAGGTATCCATGATGTATTCCATGTCTCCTTGCTCCGTCCTTATCACCCTCCAATATTTCCTGGTCAGCAAGCTGAGCCACCTGGGCCAGTAGAAGTAGACAATGTGGGAGAGTCTTGGGAGGTAAAGGATATTGTGGACTCTAGAGTAAATAAGAGGTCAGGAAAGTTAGAGTACTTGGTGGAGTGGTTAGGTTACGAAGGAACAGACGATTCAGTATCATGGGAACCAGTGGAGAACGTCGATGGAGCTGATGACATATTGGCGAAGTTCCACGAACTTCACCCTACTAAGCCGAAAGAAGGGCGACTGCGAAGGACTAGGAGATAGAACGTACTGCATACAACATAGGATTACAGCTACGTACCGCTCACTTGTCCTTACTCTTACCCTTACCTTTTCCTTTTCCTTTCTCCTTCGATCTACTCGGTCCCGCGGGATTAGTGTGGAGGCTACCGATGACCGAAGGTAGATCGAGAGTCTCAGACGGGAACGCAGTAGAGAGAGAAGCATTCCATGCCCGATTCATAGCCCCAAAGAAGTCACCGAAGTCCTGGACATCTCGAGCAGCTTGCATGCTCGGAGTCCTCCACAGAGAACGTATGGTCCGTAGACACTCGAAGGGAAGACTGAGGAGGTCTAGAGCAGTCTGGGCGGAAGCTGGGACACGGGAACTACTACGGCGACCTAACCAGTCAAGGGACGGTGGTGGCTCATACGCCATAGGAGTGACTAGGAAGGGGGTGTCGAACAGTCTTCGGCGAACATCGGCTATCTCAGTAAGGCTTCGGCGAGAGACGTCCGCTAACCTTGTCCTTGCTTCGTCGTCCAGAGCCCCAGTGTTGACTACATCTACTAACGCCGCAGTAAGATTGTTTAAAGCGTTAGCTTGACGAGAAGAGAAGTCAAGCAGGAGAGATGTATCATTTCGGGCAGCCTCAAGCTGAGTAGTGAGACCGAGGACGAGAGAACGATAAGTGGCGAATTCCTTTTCGTCCTCAGGAATACGGACGTCCAGGGAGATACGAGGGTGGACGAGGGACAACCGGGGAGCAGAGGGACCAGCACGCTGAGTATCTTCACCTTCCACATCACCATCATTGAAGGCAACCTCCTTCTCTTTAGATTTCCCTTTTGATTTCTTTAAAGAAGACTTCGGTGTCTTCTGGGGAGCAGAGGGAGGGGTGACGGGAGGGGCCGCCGAAGTGGCCGGAGGAACAGAAGGACGCCGACTTCGGGTGCTGTGAGCCGGAGGAGAAGCTACCACTGGAGAGGACGGACGTGGCGCCGAGGGACGAGAGGCCGAAGGACGAGAGGCCGAAGGACGGGAGGCCGAAGGAGCGGAGGCCGAAGGACGGCGAGAAGACGAAGGAGGAACAGCCGGGAGACGTGATGGGCCGGCCACAGGAGCGAAGGGCGACGGCGACGGAGGCGACGGGCGGAGGTCCGGCGAAGTACGGCGAACCGACCGGAGAGACGAAGGAGGTACCCGTGAGCGGGGGACAGACGCTGGAGTCTGAGGAGGGGGGAAGGGAGAAGCGTCGAAGGGACGGGGCGGGATGTCCCGGGCAGAGGAAACGGGACAGAAGGAGCAGGGGCCAGACGTGCATGAAGCACAACGGAGGGCCTTGTTGTGTGGCCTGACTGCCTTGAGGCAGGGCCAGTTTGGACGATTATACGTGATAATCTCACGTCTACTAATTAGCAGGAGTAACTTAGGCGTAGTACGAATAGGTGGACTCACCGGCAACGATCACACGCTTCGTCAACACCAACCGCGATCCAACGACCAGGCTCGGACTTCATCTTCTCCCACAAGTACTCTTCTTCCCGCAGTGATCTCTTCACCCGTTTGGGCGAAGGCTCCCCTCTGGGAGAAGGGGGGGGAGCAGCGACGGGGGCGGCGGGAGCAGGACCGGCGGCGGGAGCAGGACCGGCGGCGGCAGCAGGAGCGATGGCGGCGGCAGGGCGGGCGGCGGCAGCAGCGGCAGCAGCGGCGGCAGCGGCGATGGCGTTGGGGGGGGGGAGAACCCCGGAAGAGGAAGAAGAAGAGGAAGAAGAAGAAGAGGAAGAAGAAGAAGAGGAGAGGGAACGGCGTCGTTTCTGGCCCACAATTTGAGCAGGGGGAGGGGCAGGAGGGGCTGCGAGTTAGCAATGTCTTGGAGAGCTAAAGAACAGATAAACAAGGCCAAGTTCGGCGAAGGTGTGAGAGGTTGGACGAAGAACTCACGCTCAGGACTATCTACGTTGTTGTCCTCTACACTAACCGCCACCATATCATCATCCGAGTGTTCCTCTAACTCGGTTTCACCCTCCGACACGATTCTATCATCCTCATCACTATAATCACCCCCTTTTCCTTCGAAGTCTGACTGATCGTCCGACTCCGAACCACTGAGCGACTCCTGGTCGGAGGAGGACGGAGACTCACCAGGACGAAAGGCGGGCGTCCTGCGGCGAGGGCTGGCGGCAGGAGGGGAAGCAGAGCGAGAACCAGGAGGAGGAGAAGCAGAGGGAGAACCAGCGGGAGGACCGGCGGGAGGAGAAGCGGAGCGAGGAGGCGGGACATCGCCAGACGGCTCCCCCAAAGAAAGGGTGCCGAGGCCGAGGGAGGAGACTTGGCGAGATCTGTCGCCGAAGGAAACTGAACATCAGCCAAGTCCGGCGAAGTAAGGTAAGTGTCGAGGAATAACTCACGAGCAGACGACACCATACCACCAAAGTTCCTCATGGCGGCGAAAGGGTTAGATGTAGGAGTAGAAGGGGCCATGACGTTAAGATATTTAAATGAGAATAAAACTCGAGGCGATGATTCAAGGTAACAAATCTGTTTTCTAGGTAAGAGAGATAGAAAGTTTTGAAAGCAGATGGGAAAAAGAGAGAAGGTCGACGAACTGCTCAGTATTTAGTATAATCAAACCTAACCCCTCGTCGTCAACATGCAGCAAACTTCGCGTTTCATCAACAAAAGGCATCGCAGGGACGATCAAAATTCCCACGCTATAGTGTCTCATCTCAATATAAGCGAGGGTTACTTCGACAAACAACGGTGTTGTTCGGCTGCCATTCAGGAAGCGTGTCTCACCTACAAAAGACACAGGGCTTCTTACGGCAAACCTCGACGAAGTTAGGGGAGTCTCATTGTCGGGTTCTGGAGTGAAAGGAGGCCCAACTACGAAGTGCGGCGCAAAGAGCAGAAGAGTGGAGGATGGTCATGGGGAGGGAGAGAATGGGGTACTACGCTGCTAAGTTCTCTTGCCACGACAGAGGTGTAATCGCTCACGAGGACGTTCGCGGCTAAAGAAGGGGGCGACTGTCACGAACTACGTCGTGACACCTCGATTACTCCACCAACAATGACCCTCCTTTGGCCATCAAAACCCCATCACGCCTTAACCTCTTTACTCTACACGTAACTCAGGACTTCTGAGACCAAGTACGGCGAAGTTAGACGGGGTTAGGCTAAGTAGGGACAATGGGAGCAGAAGTACGGCGATGTTAGGCGGGGTTAGGCTAAGTAGGGACAATGGGAGCAGAAGTGCGGCGATGTTAGGCGGAGTTAGGCTAAGTAGGGACAATGGGAGCAGAAGTGCGGCGATGTTAGGCGGAGTTAGTCGAAGGAGGAAGAGGATGGCCGAGGGCTCGGGGAAGTTGGACGAAGTGCGTTGAAGTACGTCAAAGCGCGAGAGGGTTGGATGAACGTCTAGGAGGAGTAGATAAAGTACGTCAAAGCGCGAGAGGGTTGGATGAACGTCTAGGAGGAGTAGATAATATTAGCTGAGAAGATCGCTGAAGTTCTTCAGCGATCCTTGATTGTTGTCAGTAGTAAAAGACAGATAGAGATAGCTATAAATCAAGATACATCGCCATCAGTAGATCAAAACCCTAGTTAGAGTAACTACGCCGAAGTACGCCGTAGTTACACCCCTTTCGACGTCTGCGCCCTCCTGGTTGGGTGAGACATCGACTCAGAGCGTGAAGTTAGCCGAGGTTCGTCGACCGTCGGTCTATTAAGAAGTAGTTGTTCGACGGCCGTGACACCCACCCCAGTCGGCATCAGAGTAGCCTTTGATTGACATTCCTGTGTGCGATAGAGAGGCGTTGTAGGTAAGACTAAACTTGGTAGTACCACAAAGATACCGCATGAGATGCCGTGCTGCCGCGATGTGTTGTGATGACCATTTGCTGGAAGTTCGAGCAAGGAGTGAAGTAGCAAAAGCGATGTCAGGTTGAGTGATGGTAGCGGCATAAAGCAGAGAGCCCACCATGGCGGGGTAGGGTTCACCTTTGACCTGTTGAAATTCTTCGTCGGTAGCTTCAATTGCTCGATAGCCGGATGGTAGTGGAGCTTGTGCTGGGTTGCAGTCCGTCATTCCAAACCGATCCAATACAGCATTGAGGTAGTGTTCTTGAGAGAGGTAGAGCTTTCTTGCAGGTATATCTCGATGGATGTTTACACCAAGGAAGTAAGTGACTGGTCCATTATCCTTGATCTCAAAAACCGCATTCAGTTGCGACTTGAACTTGTCCAACTCAGATCGAGAGTTACTAGCTACCAGTTGGTCATCAACATGTAGAGCAAGCATGATGGTGTTCCCTGCCTTCTTTTGAATATAAATACAACTGTCGGCGGTAGTTGGTACAAAATCAATTGAGCGTAACCATTTGTCGAGTTTCTTGTTAAAGCATCGAGGAGATTGCTTGAGACCATACAACGATTTGAGGAGATGTATAACTTTGTTGGACGGAATGTCACTACCTTCAGGCGGCTCTAGATAGATTGTTTCCTCCAAGTCACCATTCAGGAATGCTGCAACGATGTCCACAGCGTCACAAAGTAGACCAAGGTAGTTGACGATGGCAAAGAAAAGTCGAATGGAATCTTTATGAGCTACACCTGCATACAGTTCGTGGTAGTCAATTCCAAAGCGTTGCGAGTAGCCCTTTGCTACCCAGCGCGCCTTGAATGCTGCTGGTTCCCCGGTAGTGCCATCTATCTTTCTTGTGAAGACCCACCTAGCTTTAAGAGTTCTACCTGTTGTCTCTGTACGATCAACTACTTCCCACACCTTGTATCTCTTCATCTTTCCCAACTCGTCATCAATGGCCTTCTTCCAATCGTTCCAATGAGATGACTGACAAGCTTGAGTATATGTTTGTGGAGCCAGGATTGCAGAATAAGATGAGAAAGCCAATGTGGAGAGATTGGTTGTGGAAGAGTTGGTAGTCGTGAGAAGAGTGGTAGATGTGACAAAATTGGTAGTTGCAGGGAGATTGGTAGTGGTGTTCAGGGCTAGGTTGTCTTCCAGGCTTCGAGGTATGTGTTCAGCTGATTGCCCAAGTTGACGTCTGGAGCGGCGTGGTAGTTCCTCTGTGACAGGTTCAGAAGTGGGTTGAATGGTAGGTGTGGGAGCACGAGATCGTTGGAAGCGTGGATCCTCTTCGGTAGCCCATCCTGGCCATGGTGGTACTTCAGGTGAAAGTGGTCTCCCCCTGTCTTCTTCATCCTGGTGTGGTGCTTGTGGTGCTTCAGGTTGCGCTTGGACTTCTTCATCTACTGGACTAATTTGTGATAGTATGTCAGGCTGGTAGTAATTTTGGCTGTCCGGTGTGGGAAGAGGTGTATTGGTAAGAGAAGGTGATGGAGCGTTGCTGACAAACTTGACATCACGAGAAACTACCAATCGCTGCTTAGCTGTGTCCCAGATGCGGTAGTTGGTCGAGTTGTGTTCATAACCAAGAAGTTGACCTGGTACATAGCGCGGTTTGAGTTTGTTGGTCTCTGTATGGGCACGGTAGTAGAGCTTGGAACCAAATGGGTACATATGAGTATATGTGACTTTGGTACTTGACCATACATCCTCTGGAATCATTCCATTGGCTCTGGGTGCTCGATTTCTGATGTATACTGCGTATCTTGCTGCCTCTGACCAAAACTTCTCTGGTAGTTGACTATCCGCAATGAGAGTCCGCACAAGATCTAGAATTGATAGGTGTGCACGTTCAACTCGGCCGTTTTGGGCATGAGCGGCCGGTGGGACATGTTGATGTTCAATACCTTTTGTGGTAGTATACTGCTTGAAGGCCGATGATGTGAATTCTCCGCCTCTATCACTTCGCAAGACTTTGACATGGGTTCCCAGCTGATTTTCCACCAGAGTTATATACTGCTGAATGGTAGATAGTGTGTCTGCTTTGGAGCGAAGAAAGAGGATCTGGAGATGTTGGGAAAAGTCATCATAAACCGTGAGAAATGTCCGGTAGCCATCATGAGAGGTGGTTTGAGTTGGTCCAAAGAGGTCAAGGTGGAGAGCACCAAGCAGTTTGGTAGCTTGGATTGCTGTGGGTGGTGATGGTAGTCGTTTGCCTTTGCCTTGAATGCAAGCAGCACATTGGAAATCATGCCCGGTCTGTTTAAACCATTTACCAACATCTCCTAAGCGGCCCTCCTGCCCTAATTTGACTACCGCTTGGATGTGGAGATGGCCCAGTCGCCGGTGCCAAGTAGCAAGCAAGCTTTCTGGAATGTCAGGTGTGGCGGTATGAGCATGTGTGGTAGACGACGTACACGAAAGCGTATAAAGATTATCTTTGATGGTTGCCTTCAGAAGGATGGTAGTTCCGTCCAGGAGTGTGGCTGAAGAGTTGTCAAACGACCAGGAAATAGTTGGAGTTGTGGTAGCTCGAACAGAGAGTAGGTGACGACCTAGATCAGGAACTAAAAGAGTGTTTGGGACTTTGAAATTGGTGAGATGGAGAGTACCCGTGGCAATTGCTTGAATGGTAGTTCCGTCTCCAATGACAACCGGGATATGTGGAGAGAGAGGATGACAATCCTCGAGCAAATCTGGATCAAATACCATAGAGTGTGAGGCCCCAGAGTCAACGATGATGGAGGAAGGGTGTCCGGTAGTGAGGAGAGCAGAAGCCGAAGCAGTGGCAATAAAGTTGAGGCCAACAGAGGGTACGGTAGTGGAGATAGTTGGGTCGGTAGAAGCAATATGAGCTGCTGTAACTCGTTGTGCTGCTTGACAATCAGTGGTTGAATGTGAATTGGTGTTGTGAAATTCACAGTAGGGCTTGGTACCATCCCGAATAACTGGTAGTTTTGTCCGTCCACTTCCAAACTTTCCTGTTTTCTCATGCCAATTGGATCCCTTGGTAGTTGATCTTGATAATTTGGCTTGCAAAGCCAGCGCTCCGTTTTCTTGAGTTTGTCGACGCCTAAATTCATCATGAATTGCAGAGATTACATCGGCAGAAGAAGGATCTCCAAGCATGTAGAAGGTGGAGGAAAGGGTGGCATAGGAAGATGGTAGAGCAATGAGGATGGCATAGGAAAGTTGAGAGTCCGCAAGAACTACCGATGAAGCAGTAAGATCGTTGAAAGCACGTCGCATAAGGGAGATTGACACCATTGGATCACTTTCGTCAATGTCTGTCCGCCAAATAAGTCGATAGAGCTCGGCCTTGCGGGTGGCTCGAGCGGCCGAGTAGGTAGTGCGGAGGTGATCCAAGAGAGATTTTGCGAGGAGGCCGGTAGGTGTGGTAGAATTGATGTCAAGCACATGAGGTGGTAGTACATCATGAACCGCTGTACTAAGAGACTCATCGACGACTGCCCAGGCCTTTCTATCCTTCCTCAACCAAGCTTTCTGGGCAGCTGGTGCACCTGACGGTAGTTGAGCATCCGCTTCCACCACTTCATCGAGATCTTTTTGTATAAGGCGAGAGAGGATAGATCGTTCCCATTCTTTGTAGTTGTCGGAGTTATTGAGAAGGACACGGCGACGAGTGGGGGGTCGTTCATCATCAGAGTCTGAGTGGGACATAGTGGTAGTCGTGGCTAGGTGTTGGAACAGTGGTGGAAGTGGTAGATGATCTGATTCCAAATCTGTTCAATGATTGCTATAGCGGTAGACTGGTAGTTCTTAGCTATGTAGAAAGCAATACATTTATGATAGAAACTCACCTGGTAGTTCTTAGCTATGTAGAAAGCAATAAAGAACTACCAGGGGATGAATAGTTTTGATATAAGGAGGTACAGGACGTTACGTAACTACCACTACCACGTGGTTTTTAACAATCTCGACCTGCCCGGATCCTTCACAAGTCACTTTAGTCGTCCGACCACATCACAAGTCTACGGACAGCATACCTGTCACGACCCTGCAACCTCAGTCGTGACATCAGGTTATAACCGGATCGCAATCATAGGGCTGATTGGGATATTGTGCCTTTTAGCGCAGTGGCATAAGATGTCACATGCATGGCCAGTGTATGGCCTGGTGCTGGTTAACCAGGTCGTAACATGGAGGGAGAACTCTTGCAGCGGGCTTGTGCGGCTTGGTCAATCTTACCAACCACCTCGATCACAAGGTATCACTTAGTCGAGTTCGTTATGTACCTGACCTGGGATTTAACCTCATCTCGGTGTCTCGACTCGACTTGCTCGGAGCAACGGTGGTGTTTGGTGGTGGGAAGTGCTCTGTCATGAAAGGTGAGCTCGAGGTACTTCGAGCGCACAAAGTAGATAAGGTGTATGTGGTGGAAGCTGGGGAATGGTCCAATCGAACGACCGATCTGAAGGAAATGGCTTGGATCTTACCCACCTTGTTCGAACCTACTACTCTTGCACTGGCAACCAACAACATCAAAGCCAGCAATACTCAAACGACCTGGGACATCTGGCATCGACGCCTTGGTCATTAATCTCCAGTGCCATGAAATTGCTCTTCGGTCGAATGAGCAACGGAACCTCACTTGCTCGCTCGACACCTCCTAAAGATGTCTGTGAAGGTTGTGTTATGGGGAAGATTGTGCGCCCTCCTTTCCCACCAAGTGAATCAAGAGCTAAAGCTATCCTAGACCTTGTTCACACCAACCTCTGCGGACCAATGGGAGCTCGCTCGGATGGGGGAGCACAATATATGATGGTACTGGTGGATGATCATTTGAGATATACCTGGTCGTTCTTTCTCGCTCAAAAGCCAGTTACATTCGGTCAATTCAATGAGTGGCTCGCTCGAGTAGAACGAGTTAGCAAGCGGAAACTCAAGTGTCTTCATTCAGACAATGCGGGAGAATTCACAAGCAAGGAGTTTGAAAGCTATCTTGCATCGCTCGGAGTAGAGCACCAAACCACAGCTGCCTACACTGCTCAGCAGAATGGAGTAGCAGAGCGAGCGAATGGAACTAATGTTGAACAGACGATTGTTGTGTATCTCAAGAATCGATCACCATCTTGCTTGATCAAAAATGAGACCCCACTCAAGATGTTCGCTCATATCAAGCCTAACTTATCCAAACTCAGAGTTGTTGGATGTGCGGCTTGGGTGCTCGTTCAAAAAAGCCCTCAAGAGAGTAAACTTCAACCTCGTGCAACCTTGTGCTGTCTCCTTCGATATGCTCTCACTCAGAAGGCATACCGACTCTGGGATCCACTCGCTCGAAAGGTCATCATCTCGCGCGATGTCATCTTCGATGAATCCATTTCACCACAGAGGATGCTTTGCTCATCTCCTTTGCTCGCTGAGTTGAACAAGCTCTTTCTACTTGACACACAGCTTGGTGCTAAAACAAGATCGATTGAACCTGAACCCACTTTAGAATCAGGTACTTCGAGCATCTCGAGCCCGTTCGATGCGTTCGAAGTGGTGGGAGATGAAGAAGTGGTGGGAGCAGGAGGACAGGTGGGAGATGGAGAGAGGGCAGGAAGAGAGGAATTGGTGGGAGGTGAAGGGCAAAATCGAACGAACGAACTGGCTCGATTACCTGGTTGGCAATATGAGGAAGACCCCCGGTTTGCTTGAGAGCATGCTCCCTCACCCAAACTGGAAGATCGTCAACCCAAACAAAAGCAAACTCGCCCGGGTCGAACATTTGGTCTTGTCTCCCAGTACCCAGGTGTCACAAACTACGTTGTGACACCCCTAAATCCCACCAACAACGACCCTCCTTTGACCATTAAACCTCCATCATTTGTCAACCTCGCCAGTTTACACTTACCCTAGGACATCTGAGACCAACCATGACAAAGTTAGGCAAAGTTAGATAGGCTAAGGGTGAAGGGAACAGAGGTATGGCAAAGTTAGACGAAGTTAGGGTAGTTATGGATTGAGAGCCCAGGAGTAAGGCGAAGTTAGGCGAGGTTGGAGAAATGGGTTGTGGTGGTTAGGGGAAGTTAGCCGAAGTGCATGGAAGGACGTCTAAGTGTGGGAGAGTTGGATGAACGTCTAGGAGAGGTAGATACTATTAGTTGAGAAGGTCGCTGAAGTTCTTCAGTGATCCTTGATTGTTGTCAGTAGCAAGAGATATATTCAATAGCTACACCTACAATAGCTACACCTACGAGTTAAGGAGAGCTACCACCTAGCAGTTCAATGTACCACAGCAAAGTTAGCCGCAGTTCCCCAACGATCACCTTATTGTTTGTCACTTGACGACCCGCTGTGGCGAAGTTAGCCGCAGTTCCTCAACGAGTACCCTGTCTCAGTGAGACAACAACGCCCTAGTTCAACGAAGTTAGCCGAGGTTTGTCAACCGTTGGTCAGTAGAAGAGGAGAAACAACATCTGTGACACCAGACTACGAGATCGAGCTGAACAATTTCCTTGGTTGACCGGGCGACCATGACTTTTCTCCTTCAGATGCTCAACTCCCTCAAGGGCCAAATCCCCTCTCACCATATTCGCTCGCTGCCTTTGCGGCACGCATCTCGGTCGTTGAGCCTCGTTCATGGGAAGAAGCATCTGATTGTTTGACTCAAAGCAATGGAAATGAACTGCTCAGGATGAAATGAATTCTCTTCAAAAGGCAAAGGTCTATCATCTGGTACCTCGATCGATCGCTCAAGGCAGGATTGTAACTTGCAAATGGGTTTTTAAAATCAAGAGATCTGCCAGTGGTGACCTTGATCGGTTCAAGGCTCGACTAATCGCTCGCGGTTTCACTCAACCACCTGGCATTGATTATGATGAGACATTTGCTCCTGTTGCCAAGTTTCAATCCATCCGAACGATCCTCACACTGGCTGCCATGCACGATCTCGAACTTCATCAGATGGACGTAAAAACTGCCTTCCTCTACGGTTCGCTCGATGAAGTAGTCTATATGGAACAACCAGAAGGGTTTGCTCAAGATGACAAGATGGTCTGGAAACTGGACAAATCACTCTATGGACTCAAGCAGGCACCTCGAGCTTGGTACCGCAAACTCGACTCAACACTTCGCTCACTCGGATTCGTTTGAACAATGTCAGATCACTCAATCTATGTTTGAGGTCAGTTCAATGATCTGATCATTGTTGGAGTATATGTGGATGTTACGACCCTGTCGTAACCCATATGATAGAAGGGCAAACTGTACATGCTAAGTAACCAAATGGCATAGTACAAGTGGTAGGAGACAAACGGGATATACAAATGGTATAGAAACATTTGCATAGGCAAATGGTATAGGCAGATGGCATAGGCAGATGGCATAGGCAGATGGCATAGGCAAATGGTCTACGCATATGGTATAGACAGATGGTACATGAGGGAGGAAGAAGGACAACTTGGAGATACCACTTGTTCAAGGAGAATGTCTATATAAACCCCTTGTAGGATCCTTTTTCTCAAGGATCAATATATTTTCTTGCCACACCTTAAAGATCTCAACTTAACCTCACAACTCAACCTCGACCTCACAGCCCTTTCCTCAATATCAACACCCCTCATCCTCATCTCGACTTGCCGGATCCTTCCAAGTCACTCAGCTGTCCGACCAGTGTCATAAGTCTACGAGCTACACTTTGTTTGTTGTAGCTCAAGCTTGTAAACTACTTCAGTCCACCTGTCTCTTGTGTCTTAGAGATCTGCTAGGGACAGGTCGTGACAGTGGATGACCTCACCATTGCTACATCTCGCTTGAGCATGCTCGAATTCTTCAAGAATGAAATGTCAACGCGATATGACATGAAAGATCTTGGCGAGCTGCACTTCATCCTTGGTTTACAAGTCAAGCGTGATCGATTGAAGCGCCAGCTCAATCTATGCCAAACTCAGTACATTGACACCATCCTCACACCATTTAATATGCAAGATTGCAAACCAAAAGACACACCCCTGAAAGACAAAACAATCCTGCATGCTCGCCTGCCTGAAGAACCCTCGACCGATTGAGCTCAATATCTGACAGCCATTGGTTTGCTCATGTATGCCATGCTTGGAACTCAACGGGATCTTGCATATGTGGTCGGATTGCTTGGTCGATTCTCAAGTGACCCCTCTATCACTCATTGGTAAGCAGTCCTCTCTGTCTTACAATATCTCAAACACACCCGAACGATTGATATGTGATGTGTGAATGGTGGGAGCGAGCTGGATGGATTTAGTGATGCAGATTTTGCCACGAGCAATACCGAGCAACGTCGATGTACAAGCGGTTATGTCTTTAGACTTTGGGGTGGAACCATCAGTTGGCAATCCAAGCTTCAGCCTTCTGTTGCTCTTGCCACAGGAGATGCTGAATATGTGGGACTTGCGCAAGCCGCTCGAGAAGCAATGTGGCTTCGTTCGCTCTTATCAGAACTTGGATTTGCTCCCAAGAAAGCAATCAAACTCTATGGGGATAATCAAGCATCAATCACCATCGCTCGAAATCCAACTGGTCACTCTCGAGCCAAACAGATCAATATTCGGTTTCATTATCTTCGTGAAGTCGTTGAACGAGTGATCATCAATATTGAGTATGTCAAAACTGCTGCAATGCTTGCTGATGGACTCACAAAACCCTTGTCACCAACTTTGTTTGCTCGATTTCACAGAAATGCTTGGTCTATCGTCCTTCCCAATCAGCATTGATGGCACCTGTGTAGTTTCTGTTCAACAGCGCTAGCTTGGTGGGAGTGTTGGAGGGATTGAATAAGCTATGCGCGTTGAAACTTTTCTTCTTGTTCGTTCGTTCATGTCTTTATGCATTACTATATCGTTCGGTTCAAACTGAAAAGTCTATCACACCTTTGGATACACCGAGTTTGCAGCTTGAAGATTTGCTTCACCCCTATCCACACAACCCACATAAAACGATTGAGGCGGTCGTTTGAGAAGTGAATGGTGGTCAAGTATGGACAGCAGGAGAGGGACAAGACGACCACAATCATGGGTGTGAAAAGACTTTTGCAACCGACGACTACATCCAACGTGGAATAAGTTGCTCAAGAGCGGAATCACATCAATTGTGAGGTTGGTGCAGACAGCCGGTGTGGGGATGACAGGCTTCTAGTCATGGTACTCAAGAATCACAATTTTTGGTAGTCTCACGGAATTTTACTCCATAGCTCATAGCCTAAGATGTGACAGCAAGTGCAGCGAGAGTCCCGTCTAGCTAATGTCAAGTGGAGATGATATGTACCTACATGAAAGATGAGAAGCTCTGAGACCGTCCCATATGTCCAGATGTGAAATCATCCTTTTTGCAGGGCATGATGACTTTCGAGGGAGGTTCGCCTTACCAGATGCCCACTACAGTATCTTTGTTCACCACGAAATTCACCTATGATCTTGGAGATCGATGGCTGGGACGGGTGATCTGGATCCGTCTCAGATTTCCTCCCCGGGGGGTGCCATTCTGAACGTGGCAAAAACAAGTTGGTTTCTCATGCCTAAATTTGGCCTTCCCATGTATGAACAAAGGTGGTTGGGAGAGCTGCACAGAGAATTCAGATTCAGCTTTGACAGTATTCTGAACAGAACTAGAGCTAACTTCTTCATTTTTAGTCAGCTTTCACCCACTCACTCTTGTATGAAACAGCATGTCTGCAGATGAAATGATGAAGCAAGCCATTGCACTCTCTGTCATCGGAGCAAGTACACTGATTATATTGGGTTATCTACGGTGGACGACGAGTAGTCCTTGGTCTCAGGATCAGACCCCACTCCTCCAACTCTTTGAAGGGGAGGATGAGAAGGAATTGTATATCAGGGTACGTTTCACTTTCGTTACCTCGTCGGATCTCGATTCACCTTGAATCAGTTAACAACTCTATGAACCGCTCAGCAGCCTTATCATCTCTGACTACTCATGTTCTTCTCTATGTTGGTGAGGCCTTCAGCTGATATGTACCAGCTTCATCTCGAGACTCACCAAACAGACCAAGCAGAACAAGAGCTGCCGCTCGTGATGGTCGCACCCCGTACGGTCAACTGGGAACAGCCAACACCTGAGGAAAGAGATAGAGCTCTCGTCCTGTATCACACCTCTTTGTCGGAACTGAAATCCGTCTTGCAGGATCAGGTAGCTACAGAAGGTAAATCACGCGCCACTGAGTTCGATTACAAGATTCGTTTCTCCTCCCCAGATGAGCGAGAATCAATTTTGCGGACTCTTGACTCTGATGAGGATGCCATAAATGGTCTCTTCAGTGTGATAGTTGCAAGAGCAGTAGAAGAGATGCTTGGGAGTGTCACAGAAAGTCTGAAGGCCCACTCAACGTCTGATCCTGTACACACCCAGGTGGAACATCCTAAGAACGAGCATGGATCAGTGGGGGAAGCAGGACAGACGAACGATGACTGATCGTTTAGATTTTCCCTGGTTCCTTGTAGACATCACTTGTACTCATGCCATATGAATCGCGAGAAAAAGAAGCACGAGTGACAGGTGAAAAACGACTCAAGGGTGAGGTCGACAACAGTGCATCGTCCCAACAACTAGCAATATTGGGCTTCTTAGTCCCTCATCTCTGAGTGTCATGCTTCCGTACTGGTCCGCGTGTCAGGTGACACTCTAAAGACAGGACACTTTGAGGGTTCACGGGGACCTAACGTCTGCTGTTGTCGCTTAGATTTCTCATGTCTTACCGAGGAGGGAAAGTCATGTTTGGACAGGGGATTCTAAATACCTCCATGGGACCCACTTCGCCCGGTCTACAAAGTAAGTCCGCAAGAGTGGTCATCGGGCTTTGGAAAGCGAGGTATCTTTCCTCCGTCTCTACCTCTTACCACGCTCCATGAAAGGGGATCGTGAGACGCTTACATGGTGAAAGGTAGAGTCAAATATCTCCGTCGGCACCTCACCCGGTCTAGAGCACAAAGTACATTAAGCCTCCGAGAATGATCAGTTATCGGGCGTGGAAAGCGACGCATCTTTTCCCCAGTTCAGTTATCTCTTCCCACGCGCGATGAAAGGGGATTGTGAGAAGCTTACATCAAGAAAGGTAGGGTCAGATAGTCTGAAGAGAGTGGAAAATGATATAAGATCTTCTCATCCAAGAACATCTCTCTAACCTCCCTTGGCTTTTTGAACAAAACACCATGTCTCCTGACCGTTACAGCCGCCCTGACCTCCTCAAGGAGTCTACTACGCATTCAATTGTGAAGTCATTTGGAGCCTTCTGGAGTAGGAGTGGCCATCCTGACCACTCTGCATATGAACCTCCCCCGCAGACGGACCCTTCACCCAAGATGGAGTATACGTTTGAAGTGGGGGAGTAGGAATGGTATTTCACTGTATGTCTCACACATCAGTGTCGTCGTCTTGTCACACCTGTCTCTCCTCATCCAGACTGTGTTGGATATGGCAATGATGCTGATATGCAAGCTACAGGTGAGTTGCAAAGACGCAGAGAACACTGAGGCGAATGTGTCACTCACTCCCATCGTGGTTGACTGTAAGACTGTGGCCTCGAAAAAAATCCAGGTCAAGGCTCCCGACCCAAGCACATATCGTATCAGCGATTTGTAGACTCTGCTCGGCAGTATCTGACCGGGATAAGTAGCCCTACTACCCTCAAGCTTGCTTACCAAATCAATTTCCCCCCGGAAGATTTTGACAAGATTTACAAGGAGATCCAAAACAATGAGATCCTCCGGGGTGTAGTATACACAAATATGTTTGATGCGATGAGCGGTACGCTTCATAAGAATTGAACGTTTTAAGCGAGGATGAAGGACAGAGTGTGTGAAGATGTGCATGATATACATGAGATGAAATAATGCAGGTGTGACTTGGAATGATCCCACCTCCCGTCATGATGTTGTTCGGCCTGGGATCTTTGATATACTGCACGAGCAGGGAAGCTATCCTCTGAACAAACTGAGAATCCGGATGTAGACTCCTCTTCTCAGACTAACAAATGGTAGAAAGCAGAAGCAAGCGCTTTGAGCCCATACGAATAGGAACGTATTGGGAATTGGCTCGGGGGAAGAATGAAGTTGCGTGCTCTTAGTCAGGTTCTGAAGCTTGACCCCACCGCCACACTGCCACACTGCCACATGAACTGAGGCAGCAGGCCTACTTGACGGACTGTGTTTCGAGATGCTAATGCCTACTGCGCATTCCTAATCGAGATAAGGAAAGATTACTAGGGACGGTTACTTAATCTAGATAACACGTCCTTCACCTCGATTTGACCTCTTTCCATCCTCCAACCATCTCATCATCTTGTCCACTCAATCTACAACATTATCCATCCATACGACACGTCTCTATCTCCCCTCCCCCGTCTTCCTCACACCCGCTCTCATCTCGCAACACCGACAGAATGGCCTCTTCCAATGGCGGGTTGGCCTCTGTCGTAGGCGCTTACCTCCATAGACGGAGGAGTAGCACTTCCGACTCTTCTTCCTCTGTTCCCATCGCGTCTTCTAAACAACTCCCTTCGACGGGTTTGAGGGAGAAAGCTACTCAATATCATAAACACAACCATCATCCCGAACCTAATCACCAAGACCACGACCACGACTACGACCACGACCATCAGCCAGATGCTCAGGATGGATCGGTTCATGAGAGGGCGAGAGACAAAGGGAAGGGCAAGGCCAACGGTCATGAGTCATCTACGTCCCTCAAGAATGATTCTTCTTCCAACCAAGTGGAAAATGAACAGGTCGGAGGTAAGTTGGGAAGGCAGGAGAGCGGACAGGATATGACGGAAGAAGGTGGGGATGTACCTTGTCCTAAACCCAATCATCAACAATCTCGACACGTCCAACCTAACAGTCACACGAATGGAGCACGAGGTAATGGAGGATGGAACGAGGCCAAAAGGGAAGGGATAGCTCCTCAGGAGAAGATGGCGTGTCTAACAGATGAAGATAAGGGAGGGTTTAAAGATGAGAAAGGTCGATTGCCAGGACAGTTGGGAAGGGTGAAACAGGAGGAAGCTCCAGGACCGAGAAACGAAATCGTTATGAACCCTAGGATATCACATGTCCAGGTGAGTTATAGTCTATTCATCATCCTCGCTTGAAACTCGTCGTTTGTTACTCGGTCCCCGGTCTGGAGTGGAGATCCTCTGCAGAGAAGCTATTGCGGGCACTCCTGCCCATTACACGACATCTCTCCATACTTCAACATTGTCCGTCCTCATGTACCAACACTCATTACAATGCACTTTGGTAGTGAACTTGAAGAAGGATGTTTTGATCGACGACTTACTCGCAGTACCACGCTCACTCCCCTCTACCCGGTGACACCACTCAATTCTCCATCCTCACCGTCTCCCCTGATGGAGAACGAGAATATCCACCTGGTCAGACACCCGTCGTCTCTCGGTCACCTTCAATCCAGAGAGACGAATACGAAAAAGCCATAGGACGCACCGTGTCAGAAGGGGAATGGACGGACGCTTTGCGTGTCGGTGGTGGAGATAGAACATCTAGGTGGAGTTCGTTTAGAGATAGCAGTGAGGAGAGATCGAAATCGAGATCGAGGTCGAGGTCGCGTTTGCATCTCACGGGAACAAGAAGTAGGGATAGGAATTCATCACACAACAATCGGAGCGAACATCCTCTTGACGAAGATTCTGGAGATGACGAACATAAATCTCGACGTGAAACCCGAAGACATCATAGCGACGTGAATCATAACGCAGACTCTGATCATGAAGGCTATTTGTCTTCCCTCATGGGATCAAGAGAGAAGCGAAGAGAGAAACCGAATGGCAGGACCCATTCCCAGGACGAAGATGGATATCATAAAAACCGAGCAACCGATGAGAAGATGGGACATGGAGAAAACATCCATGATCATGACTCAGAATATCATTCTGATGCCGACGCCCATGAACATGCGCAGAACAAATGGTCTCTTTTACGATCAAGAGTTCTTCCTCATCGAAGTAGCACCGGACCAAATCCCACCCCTGGTAAAGTTACAGCCCTCGCCCCTACAGCCGTCGCATCAGTACCAATAGCCACCGAACTCTTCGCCGGTCAATTACCAGTGATGATGCTCAAAACATGGTTGGACAGGGACGAAGATGGCCATCGTGCCGTCCCTGTTCTTCTTGGAAGTTTACGTTTCAGAGTGGGTGATAGTGTTGGTTTAAAACCTGGTAATCAAACTGGAAAAGAAATGTTCAAAATCGAATGTGAATATGGAGATGGGGCTGTGAAATGGGTGATTTTCAGAGAATTAAGAGATTTCGTTTCACTTCATGCTCATTACAAAGCTTCGAATTTCGGTTCTAAAGTCACAGGATTGAGATCTAGTAGAGGGGTTGAAATACCGGATTTCCCAAAGATGAGTATACCTTATTTGAATAGACTGGGATGGGAGAAAAGTGAAAAGGGTGAGAAATGGGGAAGAGCGGAATATGCCGAAGCTAGTAGAGGTGCTTTGCAAAAGTATTTGGTGGAGTTGATACGTGCTGTGGTGAGTTTTCCAGGTTTCCCAACTCCTACTCGCTCATTTCTCCTTATCTTGCTTGGTACCTGTTTCATTCTCACCTCATCCTCTGATTTCAGTTTTATGTCTACCTCGTGGTTCACATATCACCCCTCCACCAGACCGTTTCTTGACACCCACTATCCACTTCAACTTTTGGTCTCCATGTGTCTTTGGCCAAGGCTGGGAGAGGACTGAGGTTGGGGAGAGTACTGCACCAGTCCCCGTGCTGAGTGTAGATCTTCCGTCCAGAATCTAACCGTCTCTGTAAATTCTTTGAACTCTCCGCTCTCACCGTATCCCTCGCTCCTCGTGGTGGCTTCCAAGGAAAAGCGGGCTTTCTGAGACTACCGGGAAGTAACACATCTCGTCGTGCCAACCAACCCGGCCTCACACCCACATCTTGGATCCATAATCGCTCTCCTAAGTGGTTCATCGTGCGAGATTCGTACTTCGTCGCTACCGACGGTCCAGAGTCATTGGAATTATACGATGTGTTCTTGATCGATTCTGATTTCGCCATTGAACGGCCTAAAAGAGTATATAGGACTGGATTCAATCTTCTATCAGGAAGGAATTTGGTAAATTCCAAATTACATCACGATCATCATGATGGTGATACTTCTCATCCTGGTCATTTTTCACATTCTTCTGATTCTGAAGATCAACAAAACCATCCTTCTCAACCGTCTCCTCCCAAACCTCAAGCACAACCATCGTCATCTCCCAAGAAATCGTCATCTCAGAAGAAGGGAAAATTACACGACCCTACATCCGACGCAGGAGCCATAGACCACGTTGATACTGAAAACCCACACGATCAAGATATCATAGCAGCATCAGGAGAAGGTAAAGGTCCTCGAGCGGAAGAAATGAAAGACGAAAGGGAAAACGATGCTTCTCAACATACATTCTTCATCGTAAATTCTCAACGTAAACTTAAACTCGTCACTCGAAACGCGAGACAAATGCATCAGTTCATAGTTTCAATGGAACGTATAGCCGCTCAATGCGTTTGGTCAGGAAGGAATCGATTCGATTCTTTCGCTCCTTTACGTATCAACGTTGCGGCTCAATGGTTGGTTGATGGAAGGGATTATTTTTGGAATTTGAGTAGAGCTATGAATATGGCAAAAGATAGGATTTATATACATGATTGGTGGATCAGTCCGGAATTGTATCTACGTAGACCTGGTGATGAGAGGTATAGGTTGGATAATCTTTTGAAGAGAAAGGCAGAGGAGGGTGTGAAGATTTTCATCATCATCTAGTGGGTTTCCGTCGATTCTCTGTCTTGTTTCGCCGTCTTCTCTCTGTCCCGACTCCCCCCCTACGCCTATGTTTGTCCTCTTACCACGTCATCTTCCTGTACCGTCCCCACCTAAGTCCTTCGCTCAAAGCATCTCCCCCCATTGACGGTCCTTTCGAGTCTCCTGGTCACTCCCATATGTCAGAGTGACCTTTGCTACCTCTTGACCCGACAATGTCCCATGTTGATCACCCTGGCCTATGGCGTCAGATAACACCACTGATACACAGTAACGAAGTATCAGATAAAACCACACCCGTAGATTCCCTTTACGCAAAGCGCACTCTCTCTTCTCTTCATCCAAACATCCTAGTCCAACGTTCTCCATCACATTTCCAAACGGGTACTTTTTACTGGTCTCACCATGAAAAACTTTGCGTGATCGATGAAACTATAGCATTCATGGGTGGTCTAGATTTATGTTATGGTAGATGGGATACATCTCAACACGTCTTGACTGATGAAGATCATTCATCTCAAGAAGGTCCAGATGGTCCTGTATGGAGAGGAAAAGATTATTCCAATGAAAGAGTCATGGAATATTCAAATTTAGATAAACCTTTTGAAGATATGTTTGATAGGACTAGTGTACCAAGGATGCCTTGGCATGATGTTGGATTACAATTGGTAGGACATCCAGCTAGGGATTTATGTAGACATTTCGTTCAGAGGTGGAATTTGCTGATTAGGACGAAGGTGGGTCAGAATTCTCTCTTCCTACTTCTTATTCCTATGTTTCCATTTCATACGTCACTCTCCCCTTACTTACCCCTTACTTACCCCTCACTTCCCTCCTCTCTTCCCTCCTCCCTCCCCTCCTCCCTCTTCTCCTTCATCTCATCATCCGTCACTCCTCATGTCGATTCCAGAGCTCCGGGTTCTTCGAGAGTCTCTCTGACTCGATCGCAATGGGATTTGTGGTACACTGTACTTTACTCGTCATGCTCCTCCTTTCTCTCTCCATCCGTAAAGCTGCTTAAAAATGTTCGAGAAGACTTTACGTCGTAGGAGGGAGGATGCGTGGCACTTCCATCACCAGCCGAAAACAGTCTCAAATGTCCCAGTTATTCTATTGATACAGAGCTATCGGCCGTTATAGTACTTCAGCTAGCGCTCTTTGCTCGACACTCCTGGTGGAGGGACAGAGACTGAAATGATAACGTCACTAACGAGCAGAATCACAAACGTCAAATGCCTTTTCTCCTCCCTCCACCCGATTTCACAGATAGAGAATTAGGAGATCTACAATTGCAAGGAACGTGTGAAGTTCAGATTTGTCGATCCGTGGGACCATGGTCAATGTCCACTTTGACAAAGATTGAACATTCGATTCAGAACGCTTATTGCAAGTGTGAGTTTTCCCTTTTTCTCCTTGACGTTACTTAAGATAACGCTGCCCTTTTGAATCTCCCTTATCCTATTCTCTTTGTCTCCCCTTTTCGCCCTCTCTGTCATGTCTGCAACACTTTTACGTCAGCCTCCTCGCCCTGCCAACGATCTTAGTCTTTTTTTCCCTCTTCTGACTGGGTCTACTCCCCAGCCAGTACCAAGCTCCTCACGCCACGATCTGATCGGTCTACATGTAGCTGTCCGACTGACCTCAGCCATCGAGCTCTCTGAACACTTCGTCTACATCGAGAACCAGTTCTTCATCACCTCCACCGTCGTGGACGGAGTGCGTATCCAAAACGGTATCGGTGACGCCCTCGTCGAGCGTGCTATCCGGGCTCATAGAGAAGGCACCAAATGGCGAGCGTGCATAGTCATCCCTCTATTACCAGGCTACACTTTTCCCATCGACTCGGACAAGGCATCCTCCGTCCGACTCATCCTCGAATGCCAAAACCGTACCATTTCTCGTGGCACCCATAGCATCTTTTCCCGTCTACGAAAAGAAGGCATCGATCCGGATGAATATATTACCTTCTTTTCCCTCCGCGGATGGGCAAAGTTCAAGAGTGGGACGTTGACCACGGAACAGGTTTACATACATGGGAAAACCATGATTGTGGATGATAGGTTGGTTTTGTGTGGATCGGCCAATATCAACGAAAGGAGTCAGAGAGGTGATAGGGATTCGGAATTGGTGGCTGTGGTGAGAGACACAGATATGGTCGATAGTACCATGGGTGGTAAACCTTTCAAAGTTGGACGTTTCGCTCATACACTACGAATGCGTCTCATGCGTGAACACGTCGGCGTAGATGTCGATTCTATAGAAGAAGATCAACTCATGTCACGTAAACCTATAGCGGAAGATGAAGATATCGAAACTTGGGATCCGGATCACGAACAAGAAGATGAAGACATCACGCGTGGAATCACTACGGTCAAAAGACGTACTGCTAAAGATCGTCTTGCGAGAACGTTTGAAACAGGTGTATCAAGTTTGACCAAAGGTGTCAGCGAGAGAGTAGCAGCGGAAGTTCGACAAGGTGCTAATAAAATTATACATCCTCTTTCTGCCGCTGTCAAAGGTCAAACGGCACGTTCAAGTGCTGGTGCAGCGGAAGAAAGAGAGGATACAGATGAAAACGGATTGCATGAAGGTTTCGCAAGTTCCGTCGTACCCACTTTAGAGGAAAAGACTATCATGGAGAGAAGACCTTCGGCGAGACATGCGAATGGAACTCCGTTGTTTGATTTGATCGAGGAGGGTCAAGCTGGATCACCGCCACCGGAGGCGAAAGTTCCCGAAGGGGCGAAGAAAGATGAGACGGTGGATGGTGAGGGTAATGAGAGTGGAGTGCCGAGAGTGAGGAGTGATGATGAAGGGGACGTGTTTGGAACTCCGGCAAAAGTTGAGGGGACGGGCGGTTCTGATGAATCTCAAAAGGGTGTATCTGGTACTCGGAAAGGTTCGTCTAAGAACGATCACACGAGTACTTCTGATCACGCTTCGGGCGATGGCCAGAGGGATAATTCGAGTCGAAATGGTACTGCGAAAGTGGATCGTACAAATGTTTCTGGGAAAGACTCTAGGGGTGATTTGGAAGAACCGGAGAAGACTGCTTCCGGCAAGGATACCAAGAGTACTTCGGTAAAACCAGACACTATAACTTCCGACCCTGCCGAGGCGGACGATGGAGATAGTGAGGATGCAGATGAGGATTTAGAGAATGGGAAAGGCGGACAAGTGGACGCTAGAAGGACACTCAGAAGACATCTAGAAGCCAAAGTGACGAGTTCACCTTGGTCAATGCCTACACCTACGCCGAAAATCAACCCGAACAGGCTTCATGATCCCCTCGAAGAGACGTTTTGGAAGGATATGTGGGTGGCGGTGGCTGTGCACAATGTGAGTTTGGTGTGGTTTCTGCAGTCTCACCCTTGCAAGGACATCTCAGCTGATGAACAGACTGAAATCTACCGCAAGGTGTTCCGATGCGTGGTGAGTAAAATCTTTTACTTTTCTCAACCCTTTCCGTTTGATATGCGCAGTATCTGACACTTAGCCTGACGACCTCGTCACCTCCTGGGCGGCATATAAAGCTTTCGCCAGTCACGCAGAAAAGTTCAACCGTCGTCCTGAAGATGTGGCCGGTCCAGGACATGCAGAACCGGTGAAAGTGGTGCATGATGGACCTGGGACTCATGGGGCCGGTGGTGGAGGGTCAGGCGGTGGACATGTGGGTGAAGAAGGGCAAGGTGGAGAACCGAGCGAAGTGGTCGGTGGGGACGTCGGTGGGAGGGAGAAGGATCCCGCTGCTACGTCTGGTGGTGATGAGGAGAGAAGAGGGAGTGATACGAGTCATGCAGATCCGGGAAGGGAACCTAGTGGTCCGGATGATGCGTGGAATGAATGGGAGGTGAAAGAGATGGAAGAGTTGTTGAATGAGGTCCGGGGGCATTTGGGTGAGTCCATTGTTCTTTTCTTTCCTTCTCTGTTCACTCATTTCTCTCCTTCTCTCCCCACTGACCCTCATGCCCTCATCTATTCTACCTAGTACACTCGAAGACGGAGTGTGGACGCCCACTCTGTGGAACATCCTACGTATCTCATCCATTGTCAATCGGGAGTGATGCGTCATCGTCGTATGTCTACTGCGAAGCTCAGTGTTGTGGTCGACGACTTGACCTCATCAGGGGGAGTTATGAGAAGGAGAGGAAGAGTCGTAGCTTACACTCAGTCATCTACCCTACTCGATTCCTCGAAGCGGAAGATTTAGCCAACAACTTTTTGTTCAACGTTAGTCCGTCATGTGTAAGAAAACAGTTTATTGACATGGTAGTCTGACAAAATCTTGCCTTTGCCGATATATGATTGATCACGATGTTCGATCTTGCCCCGCTTTCTCGAGCCTCCCCTCTGTCCCACTTGCACGATTCCATCATCAAACAGCCGATCCGATTGTCGCAAACGAACGATATACTATGGGCCGCGCGAAGGGCCATTCGATTTTTTTTCTTTTTCACCCGGATTTTTTTTTCAGGTGGTATATTCAGAACTTCTTCTCCCTGTAAGTCCACCATGCATGCAGCTACAGTCTTGAAAATTGGAGGGTGCACTCTTGACACCTTTATGCTCCATCTGATGCAGTATGAAGCTCTCAAGTCATCTTGGGGTGAAGATCTACCTACTTCGCTTTTTGAGTGTGGGGCCCCGGGGTAAATGTCGAACCAATGTGGCACTTTCTTCTCAGCACCCCCCAACATCATTAAAACCTCATTTTATCATCATTCACCTCTTCCATGGTGTTCTTTGAGGCTTGAAGACACCTGGGACGGCTTTAGGTATGATGAATCCACCTACAGTAGCAACTTGATGCATACAGCTACCTTCAGTGAAACAGAAGATGGAGAAAAGCTGTTTTTGTCCTTACAGAGGGCTTAATTTTTCAAGCGTCTGATGTAGGCTGTTTGCATGCATCTAAGTAGTACCAAATGATACATCCATGTGTGCTGAGTAAATCTCAAAAGAGATCACCTCGATATCTGCAATATTGACTGAGATAGAGGGAGAAGAAGATCATTCTCCACCCTCAAGAAAAAAAAAAGTGTGTCAAAAAAAAAAAAAAACGAATGGCCCTTTCCGCGTTCCATAATATACCGATCCACTCGCTGACCCTTTCGACCCCGATGAGACATTATGAAACATGACGATTGACGATATGAAACGATTTCACCCATATGAACTAAGATGACCCGATGAGACAATATACACCAGACATGATCGGAAACATGAAGAATCATTGTTGTTGCATTTACCCTACATGCATTGTTCATCTATATATTGCTCATTTGTTCTCGTTCCTTTCTTCCCGTGTAATCTCACTTCCTCTTGACCTCATCACCAACATGACTTTGTTGTACGGTACATATGGTCCTCGCCACTTGATGTACGGTATCACTCGAAATTGAGAGACCGTGATTGTACCCCTACGAGTGAAGTATTACTATACTATAAGAATGACAACTCCACCCTCACCCAATCAAGTCTTTACAAAAACTTTCCAATTCCCTTGTAGATAAACCTTTGAACCATACAAAATCCCCGCTGCGGCCAAACTGACCCCACCAGCAAACCCAATAGAAATATAATACCCTTCTGGACCTTGTTTACCTAAATGATCTTTAGAATATTCCAACAAGGCAATAGCGATAGGTTGAGCACATAAACTAGGAGGTACTAAACCTAACCAAAAAATACCCAAAGCAGAACCTAAATGTTGTATACCGACGACTTTCGTTATGATAGGTGCTGCGGCTGACCAAACTGTCCCACCTACTAATCCTTGTATCAAAGCGAATACGGCTAAAACGGAGAATGAACGAGCTGGTAACCATATGGTTAAACATGAAATACCAGAGATTATATATGCTAGTATCGTCATGTTGATTCTACCGAAACGATCTAAGTTTAAACCGACCGTTGGTCTACCGATCATTTGACCTGCTGAGAGGATTGATTGAAGAGCTGCACCTTGTTTTTGAGTGAGTGATAAGGCCGATGTGGCGTAAGATGGTATGGAGTAGAGTGTCACGTAATATGCTAACACTTGGAATCAGTTTTGATAAATTTATATTATATTTGTATTTGTCTTTGTCTAATATGATGATATCTCAAGTGAAGTGATTACATCCATCTTTCAATTAATTCTCTTTTTTTTTTTCCTTTTTCTCTAGGAAGTGGGTATCAGGGGAAAAGTTGGAAGAGGGAATCAGGGATTGGTAATTGATAAGTCAATTAGAAGTAAAAGAAAAAGATTCAAAAAAAAAGGGGGAAAAGGAAACTCACTCGTCATGGAACCCCAAATGAAAACCCATATGAAACCTTTATGAGCCAACCACTTGAGTTCTAAACTTTGACTCCTCGCTCCTAATTGTTCATGTCTTCCACGGATTATCAACACGGCGGGGATGGTGAGTGCGGAACATAACAATCCGTTTAGAATGAGAGTGTAACGGACCCCTAGAGAGTCTAGAGCGGCTCTGGTGGTGTTGGATAAGATCAACCCTCCTACACCTACTCCAGAACTGCCGAAACCCTGGGAGTCAGTAAGCAATCTTTCCTTTGTACCAGTCACGTCTTCCGGTCTCGTGACATTTCTTGGTGTATTTTTCTCCAGAGTAGTGGATAGTACTTGTGGGATGGTTGAGGTTTTAACAGAGGATAGGAAGAACAGAGGGCGTTTGTCTCTAGTATAGAGGAGTGTAAGAGAGCTGGAGGATGATATGTGATACAGAGGAGAGAGAACATGTACCAGCGAGGAGAGTGGATATTTCACACAGAGGAAAGAGTTGCGGGACAGAGGAAAGAGTCAATGGATGAAAGAGTCAATGGAGAAAAAAGTCAAGGGAGGAAAGAGGAAAGAGGGGAAGCGGGACTCACCTGGGCCAAAGCGAGACGACGTCTGAACCAATGTGCCAACAAAGGTTGAGAAGGGATAAGTACCTAAGTGATCAGTAAACTATCACACACAACAGACAGTGATGATAGTTCATATCTCATACCATAACATTACATTACGCCTGTCTGCCTACCTACCGCCAACCCATTCTGATCTCTGAAGGCGTTCTGTCTCAAGACTGACCGTGGTGACAACATGGCAATCTTTAGGAAGCACAGAGAGAAGGAAGTAGGAGGTAGAGTAAGTATGATGAGGTGAACACTGAAGAGACCCACTAAACCCGCTCCGAGACCAAAGATCACCCCTTGACAAAAGACGAATCCGACGAAAGTATGACATACACCTGCCATGCATTGTCCAAGAGCAGCAAGGAAGGTTCCTGCATGTTAGTTCGTATTTCGAAATCGGCTTCATACTTCATATCCGTACATCCTGATGACTCCTTTGAGCGAAAAATGTATCGTGTGAAGGAAGGTCACGGTAAACGGAAATTGCGAGAACTGAAAACCCAACAACGAAAGCCCAGGCCCCAACATACGATACGACCTTAAAATGTGACCCTCAGGTATTTGTTTAAATGATATCGTGAGTGGTGGAAAGCATAATCAATCATCGGGGGGTTGTTAGATGATCAATAATCGAAGGGTTATCAACAGAGATTGTAGTATGAATTGAATCAATAATCGAAGGGTTATCAACAAAGATTGCAGTATGAATTGATTCAATAAAAGAAGAAAGTCGAGTGTTGAAAGCGATGAGCGGAAGAGGGAGAGGGAAGGATGAAGAAAAATAAACTCACCAATCAACATAACATTTCTAGGTCCTATAAACCTCATCAACGTATTGGCCAAAGGAGAACATAACATAGCTAAAGAACCTTGTAATCCTCCTACCCATGCGTATCGGAATGTAGTACCACCTGCGTAATAATTATTTTTGAGGTAATAAGCTTCGAATACTCCATATGCAGAGTTTGCACCTGATCTTTCAGCACCCGTGCTCTTATTTCGTGAATAATTCTTTATTGTTTCCAACGAAATACGGTGTTTGCTGAATGTCACTCTTCTTGTCCTCCTCTTTCCCTGGTCTTTCCATAGGTAATACCACGTTCCTTCGACTGGAATGATATACCATATTGTTCCAATGATGAATATAGAGAACCAATATCCCCACAGTTGATTCCTGCCCATCGACAGATACCACCATCCCCTGCACCCCCTTCGTTGTATCACTAGGGAAAATTTCCTGCATCTGTCCACAGGGTGTGTAATTCAATCTACCAGCTAAAACCATTCCATGAACCGAAGGGTTGTCCAAGAATGGAGGACGAAGAATACAAACCCCTATGGAAAGACTCACCCCATGTAAAAGCGTTAATGACCATGAAACAAATGACCATGACCCATCCATATCCACCATCGGGCATATCATCTTCTTCCGTCCTTACTTCCTCCATTCCACTCGTTTCGGATACTCCGGTGATTCCAGTAAGTCCAGTCATTCCTTCCTTCTCCTCCATCTCTCCAGGTTTGTCGATTACATCAAGTTTCTCCGGGAGCTTCATTCCTGACGGCGGCGACTTCTTGTTGGCAATAGGGACATCGGAGGGTGTAATATTTCCCAAGTCCCTACCGGCTTCTTCCTTTCTTGTCTCCCTCTGAGATGTTTGTGGTGTGTCATGGGGTCTATCCAGATCTCCAAAAGTTACAAGCGATGTTCTAGTTTCAGTGGAGGATGATACAGTGGATTTAGGGGGGTGAAAAGGTGCAAGAGTGGTTGTATTCGGATTCGGATCTGGTCCACCTACTGTCTTGGTTTGACTGGACATTTGCCCCACACCCTTCGATTTTGAGAGCATCCTCTCATCGAACGTTTCCATCGCAATCGATTTTACTGACGGGGGTGCGGTCGGAGTTGAGAGTGACACATCTTCCGAAGACTTCGAATTCCGTCCCGTCGGTCTTTCCTTATCCCTATCATCCAGTAGCTTATTCATTATATAGTATTTCTCCCCCTATCTCGCCCGACTTGGGTACATAGTTGTCACGTTGCACCGAGGTCTTCCCAACTGGGGTATGCACAAAATGTCGAGAAGTAAACAAGGGGGAGAGTCGGAACAGCGGTGGTGGTATGGAATCCACGATGAAAATCATGATTAGGTGACATGATCTTATCATCTTCGGACATGACCGAACGATATCATCCGGAGATGTTGCGTCATATCGACTCTTTCTCCGGCCATGTGAGATGATCCGGTGGTAATACTGTAGTCTGATGGAACATATCGAAGGAACATGTCGATTTTTGCCAGAGGATGATGACTATGACGATGTAGACCCTCGAGTTGTTCGGCTGTGGAGCACTCGTAAGTAGTGTGGTAGACGAGGTCGAAGGATTGTGGATGGGAAAGGGAAGGGGAGGGGGGCTGCACAAATTGTATACATCTCTTCACAATTTGGACATATTTTTGTAGATGATTTTACTAGATGATTCGATTTCTACACAAGATATCTTTCTGACACATAGATATCATCCCTTTCTCTCCTTACAGAACAGGCCATCCCACATGACCATAGCTTTTCATTCCACTCACCGAACGTATCCACATTCTCCTCGTAAACATCGCAAGAGTTGGTCGAGTTCGTTCACGCCGTACCCTCCACCTTGACCTCTGCTTTGACGTCTACCTTGACGTTCTCTTTGTTTTCCACATCTGGTTTCTTATCTTCCTCTCCTTCCTCCTTCTTTCCCACTTCCTCTTCCTTGACCAGTCCCTCCACATCATTCATCTTCTCAACCTCTTCTTCCTTTACCTTTCCCTCCTCATCCTTAATCACCGCCTCCCCGACTTTATCCTTTCCCTCCCCATCATCACTCCCCCCCTCCCCATCCTTGATATAATGCACTCTGGTACCCCTATGATGAGGTCTCAAACCATAATCCTCATCCGGATCCTCTTCACTAGAATTCAAACTATCACATTCCTCCATCTGATCCTTCCATCTATCAGGATAACATCTATAATCATCCAAACAACCCAACCTCTCATCGTTCTCTTCAAGATCAGCACACCATCTATAAATCCTTTCCCAATATCTAACCCCCAACATTCTAGGTTTCCACCTCGTTCCAATCGTATGTTTATGTTTCCTGTTACAATCATTTTCTCTCCAAGGTCTAGCTATAAACCTAGAAATACCAATACCAGGTATACCGAATTCACCTTTTAACCAACCTTTTCCTAAAAATGTAAATTTACCACTTGTAGCTTCTTCTTCTTTAGGTGTATGACCGACGAAAAAACCAAATTCATTTTCCGGTGCATCACGATCAGGAAAAGAATTCATATAATAATTCTTACCTCTCCAACTAACACGTATGGTTTCTCCTACACGTTTAGGAATCGTTTCGAAATGAAATTGTGCCATTAGATCGGATTCTAAATTACCCATGAAACCGTTTTTACGTGTTAGGGATAAAGAAAGTGTGTCGAATGTGTATTTACGATAATGGGCGTTTTCAACTTCTTCGTCTGGTATAGGAGTTGGAATCTTCTTTCCGGATGGGGAGAAGAAACCGAGTCGACACATGAGGTAATCTGTGGAGATTTCAGAGATGTCGAGCTGTATTGTATTAGCATGCGAAATTCGTCTTGTTTGTGAAAGAGCAACAGGACCACCTCTCAACTATGAGTTGTGGAAAATAGGGAGTATCTGTGAATTTCGTATATGTGGAATAGTTTCCTCTAGCACGTTGGACTAATCCGAGGCGGAACTCACCTCTTCACCTTTGAGCTTCTTCTCCTGACCCGATTCAAGTCCTTCACTCTCCTCAGCAGGACGTTTATCACCAATACGAGCATCCCCAGTCTCTTCACCAGCTTTAATCTTCTCACCACCTTCCACGGCGAACGATTCTCCAATTGTAACATCCATCCCAGTCTGATCCTTCTCTACCTGCTCATTCGCTTCTCCCTCGGGCCACCTCCAACCCTTTCCCAATTCCTCATCGGCTTGTTTTAAAAAACTCTTCCAATCTTTCTTTCTGCTCTTCGCCAATTCATCCCCTTCCCTCTTCCCGCTTCTCCTTGCCTCCAACCTATTCCTCATCACTCTCTTCTCCTTGATCTTTCTGGCAGCTTCTTTCGCTTCGGCCCATATATTGTCCAATTCTTCGTCCATTTCCTCTTCGAACTTTTCCAAACGGTCCGGGATCCGTAGTGCTTGTTTCGGAGGTGGAGGGGAGCCATAGGGAGCTGGAGGGATTTGATTTTGTTGACCTTTTTTACCTTTTTTAGATTGTTGATTTTGTTTCTTAGGTGGATCAGGTGGAGTACAGATTGTTCGGAGAGTTTCGAACGCTGATTGTTCTGATTTAGGATGAGGTAGACCGTAAAGGATACATTGAGCGGTGTAGTATGGTGGTGGTTGAATGGCAGGTTTTGTCTGGTGGTTGGAACATCTTGAACATGTTGGTAGTGTATATCACTATAGTAGCGGTAATATGAGATCCAAAGCTCTTTTGAGAAGAGGGGAGAAAGTGTAAAATGATAATGTAGTTGATATCACCATGGTGCATGGTGCATGGATCAACATGAAAAGACGAAACAGTCAACCCACCTTGTTTTGTTTATACATTTTAAACCACTTCTCCAACTTTCTCTGCTGTACCCTCAAGATGTATTCCCCATCGATGAGTAACTCATGATCCTCATACTTTTTCCCTCCATCCAATACGTCGTTTTGACCGTTCATATCCATCTTCACACTCAAATACCCACATTCGTAAAATTTCCCCAGTAACTCGTGGGGATAAAGACGTAATGTGTAATTACGTCCTTGAGTCGAAGTGTATAGTTTCTCCACGTATCCTGGTGAGGGGGGAGAGTAAGTTGGAGTAGGGGAAGGAGGACGAGAGTCTATAGAAGAAGGTATAGATTCTGGGTCTGAATCAGGTTCACGGAGTGGGATATCGTATGATGATTCTTCGTCTGCATGATCGCAGTAGTTTGGCATTTTTGACCAAAGATATCCTCTACGGCTGTCGATAGGATCCAGAAGGGAGTGTTTATACTGAGTTGGGGGAGTGCGAGTAGAGTGAAGGTAGAGATGGAGAGAGGTAAAAGATGGAAAAGATGTAAAAATGTAAAATTTGATGGAGTGAACGTTGGTAGAGAACGCTAACCACATCGGGGTATATCATCTTCACCCTGCATATACAACCATATGCCCACTAGTTAGATAGTATAAACCTGTCATACCATCAAGATCATGTATCCGATTGCCTCAGAAAGAGACAGCTCATACTGGCAGCTTGAAGGGGTCATACCATCCCTACCAACTTTTCCCATAACGCTTTCCTGTTATCCCCGTTCTTGGCCCAATCACCAGGTTGGATCACCTTGTTTTTACGATTATAAAAGTGGTCGGTGTATTTATCCTTGTCGAGTAAGAGCTAAAAAGGGATCAGCGTAATATCTGAAGGGAAAATGGGATAAACTCACGTTGATAGGATTAGGAGCGAAACCATCGGGGTTAGGTGAGAATGGTAAAGCCATCCAAAATACCCAATTTATAGGGAAAGGGAATTTATCAACGTCAAAGGTTTCATTCCGTACCAAACCTGTAAGTTAACAATTTCAAACTCTAATCCTCCTTAGTATTGATCAATCGACGACAAGTGATAAGTGAAGGGAGGGGGAAGGTATGATAAGGGTGAAGAAAGACTGACCTGGGAATTGATGTACCCATCTGTATTCTGGATATCGAATTTGTCCTTCCTTCTCTATCAGTCTGAGTCTTCTCTTGATTAGAAAGGGTAAGAGACATGTAGTCTTCGTTATATCATCATGTGATAGGTATTGGACGGAGTGATAAGAGATGGATCATTCACTCACTAAGAAAACACCATCGATAACACAACTATCCCTCTTGGATTCATCCATGAAGAAACCTAGTACACCTCTATTATTCTGCTTCAAATTGAGATCATCAACCGTCAAGGTGGGTAGAGTTTGACCGACGTTACATATACTCAAGATGGTAGCTCCTGGGTTTAAAGCGGAAGACTTGATGAGTAGGTAAGGTAAGACGAATCGTGAGATACCTTGGACGGAAAAACCTGGGTCGTTTCTATTTGTAAGCGTCTCTTCTCTTTCCACTTTGAGAATATCAACAACAATTCCTCCTGACCAGCAACTTGAATAAAGTATCCTCATTCATCGTGCAAGTCATTATGGGAAGGGAAGGGAAGGGAAGTCACCGACTGGGCTATAGGTAGGATGGGAAGTGAAAGAGAGGAAAACACAACCACTCACCCATCTTCATTTTCCAAATGAGTCATGGAAGGTGTACCTCCTTGTGTCATGACCAAATAATCAATCTTTTCCACCACTGATATTATATCCTCCGCAGCTGTTCTCATCCCTTTCAGAGTCCTGACATCAGTGATCTAGAAGACATGATTGAGTAGAAAATCGATTATACACAACAACTCACCCCATGTCAGCCTTTACGAAAACCACTTTCACTTCATTATTAATCTCAAGTATCTTTTTCACCTGTTCTTCCCCTTTGATTTCACTTCTACCAACCAAGACGATATCGCTGCATCCCAACTTTGCCAGTAATCTAGCACAAGCAGCACCCATACCTTGTGTTCCTCCGAGAAACACGGCTGTTTTGTTCTGACCCCGGAGAGATATCTCGGTCATCCTGTTTCACCTCACACCTGTAGTTCTATCTTGCTCGAATGTCACTCGGTAATGATGGACGGTCAAGCTGGAAGGGATGATGGAAAGACAGTTTTGTGCACAGTAGCTTATGCTATATACCATACCACCCCCACCTTCGATGCCGATGACCGAAGCGGGATCGACGGAGGAAAGGTGGGGCACCACTTCGGCTAAGAACTCGAAACACACCTCGGCGTCGGCGTTGGCAATGGTCCATATCGCACCGAACACGACTGGACTGCACGCTGGACATGCTGGAGCAGGTAATGTGGCAACCATGAAAACTCTCTCTACTGCTGCATCATCATCATCATCATCCTTGATAAATTCCCAACAAATGTATGTGGGTTCATCAATTGAATTAATTCAGTCTCCTCTCAAGGCTCTCTGTCTGTGTCACACGTATGTCCCCGGCATTCTGACAGAACGGTCATCCGGGGCAACATCATCCGTCCCCTCCATCAGCCATCGCCCAAAAATGTCGACTAATGTGTGATTCAGTAAATATATCTGTCACGAAGTGACAAGACAGTTTGATAGTGATAGTGATAGGATGGGTTGGGTATTTAACCAGCGACCGGCGGTATGCAGTAACCGCCGGTTAATAGGCCTTTTAGCACAGTGGTTTAGACCGCTGCCTCTGAAGGGCACTGTTATATCGTCCCAATGCTGGTTAGTTGGTCTCGTGACAGATTAACCGGCGGTTACGGGTAGGATCCTGGGTTCGACTCCCAGGGTGGGCTGGGTCAAATTCAGTCCCTACTTGGAAAACCTCCCTCTCGGAGAAAGTTTTCGGCCTATCGTACCCTTCCCTGTTGGGGCCCCAGATGGGGCTGAAAGGGAAGGCATAATGTCACGAAGTGACAAGACAGTTTGATAGTGATAGTGATAGGATGGGTTGGGTATTTAACCAGCGACCGGCGGTATGCAGTAACCGCCGGTTAATAGGCCTTTTAGCACAGTGGTTTAGACCGCTGCCTCTGAAGGGCACTGTTATATCGTCCCAATGCTGGTTAGTTGGTCTCGTGACAGATTACTGTCACGGCCGTCGAACAACTACTTCTTAATAGACCGACGGTCGACGAACCTCGGCTAACTTCACGCTCTGAGTCGATGTCTCACCCAACCAGGAGGGCGCAGACGTCGAAAGGGGTGTAACTACGGCGTACTTCGGCGTAGTTACTCTAACTAGGGTTTTGATCTACTGATGGCGATGTATCTTGATTTATAGCTATCTCTATCTGTCTTTTACTACTGACAACAATCAAGGATCGCTGAAGAACTTCAGCGATCTTCTCAGCTAATATTATCTACTCCTCCTAGACGTTCATCCAACCCTCTCGCGCTTTGACGTACTTCAACGCACTTCGTCCAACTTCCCCGAGCCCTCGGCCATCCTCTTCCTCCTTCGACTAACTCCGCCTAACATCGCCGCACTTCTGCTCCCATTGTCCCTACTTAGCCTAACTCCGCCTAACATCGCCGCACTTCTGCTCCCATTGTCCCTACTTAGCCTAACCCCGCCTAACATCGCCGTACTTCTGCTCCCATTGTCCCTACTTAGCCTAACCCCGTCTAACTTCGCCGTACTTGGTGTCAGAAGTCCTGAGTTACGTGTAGAGTAAAGAGGTTAAGGCGTGATGGGGTTTTGATGGCCAAAGGAGGGTCATTGTTGGTGGAGTAATCGAGGTGTCACGACGTAGTTCGTGACAATATCATGCGTAACTCGTCAGGCGGTTCAGGTCGTTCTGCTATGGTACCTACAGAATGTTGCAAACTTGGATCACGCATCAGCTCAGTCTCAACTCGTAGGATGAAAGAAGAACACTTTCGGAAACCTTTATTCTCAAGTCTCTGTATATTTTGTCCAAAAGTCTCCAGCTCGCCAGTGATAGTAGTACCTTCGGGTACCACAATTGTGGAGTGTTCTCTTAAGGTATGATACCATCCCCTGTTGTCATCAGAGCGAGCAATCTCTGGTTCGTTGTCTGATGCAGAAAGTGAGTTATCGATTTTCAAAGTGAGCTGTTCATCATAAGTGTTGCACTTATATGAATGGATGGGAAAAGGTGGTGCATGATACAAGACCAACTCACTTGAGACACCAGTTTGTTACCGTCTCTTGAACCCCAGATATGATGTTCAATCTTCATTGTATACCTGGGGGGATCGGTCAAACACTCTGGGGGTTCAGGGAAGATTCTGTAACTCTCAGCTAGCAAGGACAGGGTTATCCCCAAGAGAACTTCATTGAAAGCTTCATGGGTTGAATTACCTATGAGATACATTATGGACTAGATGAAGACAAAGTCAAATTTGCCACCCAGACCCCACCTAGACCAGAATATATAATCTTCAGTGGAGCTCTACTTCTACCACTGGCCAGAAAACACTTATCTCTCTTTTCATGAACCCATGGGAAGATGAGAAACCTCTCTGCATTGCCCCATTGGACAGCATGATACGGATCTTGAACTTTCCCCATCGGGAAAAGCCCCAGTTACGTCTTCTCGTCCGCCCGTCTCGTCCATCCTTCGGCCGTTCATTTCCCGGTCTTCTCACTTGTGGGGATAATGTCCAAGAGGACATGGGTCACAACCAGTACTTATAGCAAGATCATCTCTCACTAGCAGAGTTGATATTCAGCTTTTTAGTAGGGTTCATGATCGCAGGTTCTCGACCCGGTCATGACAACATGTTCCGGGCAGAGAATGATTACGTTTATGTAAGCCCATCAGTTGAACATCTTCGTGCATACGTCCGCGGTCATGTCACCTCTTTAGTGATGAACATACGCTCCCCGTTGTCGTGAGGTTGCTCCCCCCTCAGTGCATGGTACCTCACAGTTGGGTCCAGAAAGTCATGCGTCCGCTTGCATAGTAATTTAGCAGGTGAATCATGGTAGTCAACTTTGATGTGCTTTACCGCACTCAGCTTATGGTATGCATGGCTAAAGTCATAAGACACTTATGTACATCCATCTAATCCCGATCTATCGATCCGCTTCTAATTTGTATGTATGAGTGAAAGTGACTTGTGACCATCATATAAAGAAGTAGCACTTTCCACCAGGTTGGCAAAAAAAATGTGGTTTTTTGACCAAACTGGACGATCTCCATCCCTGAAATGATGACATGCTTTGCCCACATGTATGCACAAATCACAGTGATCCTTAAATCTGGAGATGACTGACTCTTCATCTTTGAGACAAGCTATATGAGGGTATCTGAAGAGAGTGCTTGATGGTGAGAGCCCAGATCCAGGCTGGATGAGGGGATAATGACCGATTCCAGATGATTAGGGGCTAATGGCTCTGGCTCTGGTTGTAACTTGACAAAGCCCTTGTAGCTCGCTTGTGAGCCTGTGTGAATCCCTTGTTGTTCACATAATTCCCTGAGTGCTATACACACAATGGTTCTCAGAAGGAGGTCCGGAAAATATTCAATTTGAGAGAAGTCAACGTCTACCGGCTGGATAGTGTATACCCGACATGCAGATATGGGGGTCGAAGTTGGCAAAATGTGGTCACGGAGTGCTCTTAGAAGGCTTGAAGTATCGTGATCATAATCACTCATCGGTGCAAATCCTTGGAGACACAGTGTGCGATGAATTGTTCCAACTGTACCGTCAACAGGAAGGGATGTGATTGTAAGCTGAATCGTGTCAGTATACATATCTTTTGGCGCAATTCAGGCAGCAAGCAGTACTACCTCATGATGCTTCAATTTAAACTGACAATGGGGCATTGAGATAGAATGAGGCTTCCTTACTCAAACATACCTTTCCTACTCCCCTGAAAGATCTCTTAGAGTCATGTGATGATTTGTCTTGGTCCAGCTGCGTCCGAGCGGAAGCGTAGATGGATGTTACAGAGTCATGTTCTTCTTGCGTCCACCTTCGATTGAGAGGTTCGGCTTTCACCCAGGTTTCCCGTTGAGTTCTCTTGGACTTTGACATTCAGAGATAGGTAATATCACCAATGAACATAATAATAAGCATAGAAGAGTACTGCTTGCAAATCTTGAAATTCCCACTGCTTATGTAAATCCTCTCATGGCCACTGAGGCGCCTTCTCTCAAGGCAGTACTTTGACTTCTTTTCCCTCCCTTCTTTCATGATTTCATGATGAAGCCTTCTTTATGCTATGAAAACATACCTCTTAGGCGGCTTCGTGGGGGTCAGCGCGACAGGACGAAGATCCGTGCAACTTCGAATTGTCAAGGGGTAAGATCATGACACTTTAGAGGGTCACGGGTACATGGTCATGACCCACGGTAGATTCATGACTCTAGCATTGGCAATGATTGATCGCACGGAACACAGTTGACGGGGTGAGTTGCGTGAGCAATTGTAGGTGAGAACCCTTGCCTTTGCATAGACATAATCAAGGTACAACTCAACTCCCTACAATGATTCGGTGGGTAATCCGAATTTGGTCTGATCGTTCGTCACCCTCAGTTCCTTACCAAGTGACACCGTAAGCAATGTCACCCCCGAAATAAAGGATGTCTTATTCATGTTCACAAAATGATTTCACTGTCTGACTTGATAACAAGTAGGTTGACCTTCTCCACACTGTCATTCTAATGAGAGATGTTCCGCATCACGCACGTACATATTCAAGGCAGCCAACAAGCTAACGTCACTTGGACAACATGACTTGGGAGGTTCTTCTTGCATTTTTATAGTATCTGTCAACATGGGTGCATTGTCCACTTTGGTGTAAGCAAGAAGCTCGAACTCTGAGGGAGGTGAACAGCCTTGCTCGTCAAAACGTGACTTTACTGTTGATTCAAATTCCTTCAACAGTCGATTTGTATGGATACTCCAATACGGGGATGACAACTGAACATGGCATTGTACAGAAAATTTCCTTCCGATTAACGACTCCACATCTGATCCAATGCGTGTCACTGTCAACTATAGCTGATCAGCTTCAAACTTTTACTCTTTTTTTTTCAAAACAATGTAGAATGATGGAAGAATGAGGTAGATTCACCTTTGAAGTTAAGGTTGTTTCCGAGAAGGAAACCGGGTTCGCTTTCCAACAATGATGTGAGGTCAACCTGTATGCTACCCTGTTCTCCCGCCAGTGGCTTTCTGCTACCACCCAAGCCGCCAGAGTTATAGCCGCTGCAGTAATGTCAGGCTCATGGGTACCTATAGACGGGTTCCTCAAGAGTCGTATGCAGAAGTCGTACTTCACATGCCCGTTCCCGTCCCCGCTTCACTAATCCCGCTATGGCGTTTTCCGTTCTCCTGTCCTACCTAATCGCTAGTTCTTTACCATGCTATACTTTTCCTTCATCTCCGGGTCCCTCATCTATCTCTGTCGTCCTTCGCTCTTACACCCCATATTGTATTCCACATTTACTCCGTAGATTTCGGTATCACTCCGCCCCCTTTTTAGTATATAGAAACAGCCCTTTTTTGTAGATGTCTTGTCCAATGTATTTTCTTGTCACTTAGCAAATCTTTTGCCACTTGATCTCATTGACTTATAGTCTCTTCGCTCCACTACATCACTAGACTATAAACTACATCACTAGGTCTGTTCCCTACGTGGCCCTATAGCCATAGCTCATAGACGCAGACTATTTTCAACGTCTGGCCCTGACAAGTAAAGATTTGGTCTTGCATTGAACTCACCATGGACGAAATCAAGATCAGTGCTGGTTTTGCCACCCAAGCAAGTATTCATAACCCTCAGAGGATTTCAATTGTCAAACTGGCTTGGAAAACCCTCATCGTTCCTTTTATCATTCATGGGAAGATGAGAAGCCCCCTCTGCATTGCCTGAAGGACAGTATGATACGGATCATGCACTTTCCCAATCGGGAAACCACTCACTTACTTCACATCGCCCATTTTCGGCCTTTTACTTTCCCTTCTCCTTATCAGTGGAGATAATGTCCAAAATGACGTATTTCAGGCAAAGGATGGTTACTTCATGTAAATCCATCAGTTGATCGAGTTAGGCTTCCTCTGGAGGCCCATCTTCCTCCTCACTCTCATACCGCCTTGTCATTATCACCTATGATAGTGAATATGCGTTCCCCGTTGTCGTACCGCACCTCACTCCTTTCTTGGACCCAATTTGCGAAAGCATTCAACACGACCAGCAGACCTCCTTCCGTAACTTTGGCAGCACGACTCCGGTGGAGGATCCCCCGGCCGATGATTCAACATGTCCACGTTCTCTGGCTTTACCGGACTGAAAACTATCAGCCTGACTTCTGACAGAGGTAGGAAAACCTGAGATAGCCTGAGGTTTCGACATTGTATATGAAAAGGTTGCTAGTCGGTCCTCTAGATTAGTTTTCCCTCCATGTGACTCCAGACTTGAAGATCCTTGAAAACAGTTCAACTTTGCTCGAAGGGAATATCGGGGTCAGGTTTTAAAGGTCTCAGAGTGATCAGGAGATAGTAAGCTTTCATATCTTCCATCGTTCCATACAAAATCGACGAGACAAAGTAAAGCAGTTGTGCTGTCAGGATCACGGGTGCCTCAGAGTCGTACTTGGAGTCGTACTCCATCCTTCCCGTTCCCGCCATCTCACCGGGGTCTTTTACACCTAGTTTCTTCTTCATTCCGTGATACTTTTCCTTCATCTCCGTGTCCCTCATCTATTTCATATCATTTTACATCTTTGCGCTATAGATTCCGGTATCACTGCACTTCCTTTTTATTATATAGAAACAGCCCCTGTTTGTAGATGTGTTGTCAAATGTATCTTGTTAAGGCCATGGCCAGAGATGTTCACCTCCGGAGGTGCACGGTTTCAAACATGTGTTTGGTACATGGCCAGAGATGTGTGCATCTTTGGAGCTGAATGTCTCTCTCAGCATGCACCTCCGGAGCTGTATGGCTCATATGGTGGGGATAGCTGCATCAAACATGATCTCTATATACATACTTGTGCATAAATTTAAGTTTGTGCTCTTGATACTCTGTCTAGGTCTAGCCTCTGCAAAGTCATGTACAATGGGATTACCGACCAGTCACCGCTGCCTATCAGATATGGTGCGGCTCGTGGATCAACACTCACGGTCAAAAGCCAATTCTTTGCCATATCTTGCCCGGAACACCTCTCGAGCTTGAACAATTGTTTTTACCCTTTCTTGCCGTGCGGAATGCTCTTTGAAATATCCAGGCTGATTAATCCCTCTTTGCCCACTCATAAACAGCACACACAACTGATGCCTAACCAGACCTTGTACTTCCGAGAAAGTTTCAGCAGAGGTCGCGGCAAGGCCCACACTTGACCATTGATCTCCCAAGATTTTTTCCGCCAGAGATCATCAGGCACCTGAACATATTCGGGGAATTCATCCAATGGGGAGCAGTTGTGCCAAAACAAGGATGGTATACCGTCATCATCAAGATCACTCCAGTTTTGAAGTGATTCATCTTCTTCAGGTCATGGAGTTCTTGCTCTTCTTCTTTTGCGACATGTTACGGATGTTCCACTTCCTGTAGAAGACTCATCGTCAGTTTCAGTAGGACTTCTTAGATCAAAAGTTGGTGCAGTTACGGGGGAGTCTTCTGCTTTCAGCACACATTCAAAGAATGATACATAACTCACCATTGGTATCACTTTCAGAAGCGCTTGATTCCTCCACGTCAACTGTTGGTTGTTTCTTTTGTGTCCGGGTTGTAGTTTTCTTCTGTCTTCTACTATTTGCAGATAGAACGACCAATGTGCGCTCAGTGGCTGTGGCCCTTGAATAGTTCTCACACTCTCGTTCTGTACCATAGCAGTACAGGCCACACTTGACACCTTTCTGTTGACACTGGCAGCGTGTGGTAGCACATTCACCTTTTCAGCAACAGTTCACCTCAATCTTCTTCAGCCCTAATTGTCGGAAAACAGAAATCAGCAGTACCTGGACTCACCAAAGATTTTGTATGCGGCATCCCTCAATGTGACCACTTGCTGTTGCTCCCACTTTGACCAACCCATGGAAAGCTCCACAGGGATTTCGTAATCATCGGCTGGAATGAAGAATTTACTTCGGTACAAGCAGCTCAACACTCCTTCAGAGCAGAGTAGTTGATAGGTATTTGGCTTATCAGAGAACACTTCGCAGACCACACAGGGTATCCGGCTAGCAGGAGCCCCAGGGCAATCAAGCTCTGGAACAAAGAGTGTGACTTTATCACCAGTGCTGTACTCCAATCTCTTGTGCTTCCTGCCATACTGTTTGACCATCTTCTGTCGGACAATGACTTGATGAGCTTGCATCTGAGCCAGGATACGATCCACCACACTGGGATTGGGTTGTTGCTGACGATCCGCTTCAATAATTTGCTGGATTGGGTTGTTCTCCGGAGTGGAAGATTCCAACAATGGAATCTGGTTGTGATTTGCTGTTCCTATCGTTGGAGATAATTAGGTGGTGTGCTCACGTGTCTCTCTGCCACTAAGGTATGACCGAGGCTAACACCGACAACTGTGATATAGTCTCATGGTGAACCTGTTGCTCCTCATCACTCTCAGGGTAGTGCTCAGTGTCACAAAGTGTGTGACAAGTCGAGCAAAAGTCGGGGAAGGGTATTTAACCAGCGATCGGCGGTAAGGTTAACCGCCGATTAATAGGCCTTTTCGTCGCAGTGGTTAACATCACTGTTCCGTTGGGCACTGTTATATCAAGCCAATGCTGGTTAGTTGGTCCTCGTGACACTGAGCGAGTAACGGGTAAGTGGTATGCATCACTATCAAGGTAGTGCTGCGCGAGTAACAGGTGACGAGTATTTGAATATCTGTTGCCTATCAGATATATTTGAAAATTGTATTATTGACTCACAATTGGCAACTGTGTCTGTTGTATTTGTTAAGTTTGGATTGCCTTCACTGGAGTCCTCATTGCTCTCCCATTGAAAATGTTTCACCTCATTCCCTTCACCTGTATCCTCTTTTGGATCTCCTTCACCAAGTATGACCTCTTCAATCTCATCTCGCCCTTCCAAAGTCTCCCACATTCTCATCTCTTGATGTTTACGGCCAAACACTGCCTGATAAGGGGTGTGTAAGGTTGAACTATGTTTTGTAAAGTTGATTGAACGTACGACATGGGGTAACCCCTCGGCCCTACAACTATCAGCTCATCAATCAATCAGGCTGGACCTACCATGGGCGAGCAGGGTTATCGAGACACCATTTTGACAGTCAACTTTTCATGGTGGAATAACCCTGTTCCACAAGACCCTGGACCTGGGGAGTGCCGGGCAATCCATGTTGAACCTTGATGTCATACCGCTTGGCAAGAGTCACTATGAGAGTGTCACAAAATTCCCTCCCATTGTCAGACTGAAGAATGTCTGGCGCTGCGAAATGATTGATCCAAGTCATCAGATGACTTTCAACATATCTAGCGCTCTTTGTCGGCATGGCGTACTACGGTCAGCAAGATTAGAGTGGGGGATTTGGTAGAGAAGCTCACCATCTGACAATATTTTGTGAAATGGTCCTTGATATGACAGATCCATCACATTCTTTGGCCTGCTGTAACACATTCCACTGCGCGCATGTCCACTAGATCAATTTGTATTCTTTCAGGAGGCTGATGAGAGATGATTGGTTTGAGGCCCCCATGATCCTTGTTCCGAACCCTAAGTACATCAGCAGGTGAGTTCTCATGGTCAAACTCACTTGAGCATGCAGATATTACAAGCTTGAACCACTTTGATGACTTCCTTCCTACCAATTCCCCCATAATGTCGTGCTATCTCATCATATGTCTTGCTCTGACCGGAATGGGTAGTGTGCAGGCACTGGATGTGTTTGATCACAACTTGAGACATGGGTACCACTTTATACCATTCGGTGCCATTCTTAGATACCCAATAGAGGATGTTGGCCCGATCATCACTGAGCCGATGTTGTGAACGAACTTTGGTGAGCCAGGAGTTGTGTGGTGGTGTGAAGTGTGGAGGTGCATTGCCGTTGTGTTTAAGAACCCACCAACGAGCTTGAACATCATCATCTGCAAGAGTGTAGCTATGTTTCTCCTGCTTCAACCAGGAAAGGAACTGTTCCTAAAATTGGGCCGAGAATGGAGCTTGCGGGAGAGACATGATGTGTAGTGAAGAATCCAACAAATGAAGTGAGACACAACTTGTGTCTATGGAGTAGATAGGGTAGACGTGCAGCTCCGGAGTGGTATGAGCGACCTGTTCATCTCCCGAGTGGCACTTCTCCAGCCATGCACAGACTGCCCCATGCACCTCTGGAGGTGAACATCTCGGGCCGTGTCCTTAACATATTTTCTTGTCACTGTGTAAATCTTTTGCCACTCAATCTCAACGACAGAAGAGTCTCTTTGATCTTTGACATCACTAGACTACCTACTATATCACTACGTCTGTTCCCTACGGGGCCCTATAGCCATAGCTCATTGACGCAGACTATTTTCAACGTCTGGTCCTGACAGTACCTTACACAAGCAGACAAGAAGTGTATCAGGCTTGTGTCACTTGAGCAACACAACTCGGGAGGAGAATTTCCCGGATGATGATCCAACAAGTCAAGACTGTATGGGTCTGACCTACTGTAAACTATCATTTCAAATGCTGCTGGAGGTTGAAAACCTTAGTGTCACAATCATCAATTCATCTTCTCCACTGACCAACGGTCAACAAACCTCAGCTAACTACGTCGTTGTGGGGCGTCGATGTCTCACTGAGACAGGATACTCGTTGGGGAACTACGGCTAACTACGCCATAGTGGTACGTCGGGTGGTAAACAGTAAGATGATTGTTGATGAACTGCGGCGAACTTCGCCGTGGTGCGTCGAACTGCTAGGTGGTAGCTACTGAATATATCTCACACTACTGACAACAATCAAGGATCACCAAAGAAGTTCAGCGATCTGTAAACTATCTATACTTCTCCTCTCTTCTCATTGAACGTCCCTCAACTCCTGCACAGCCTCACGCTCAGTCCTCTTTGCTCAACTTCGCCGTACCTCGCCATATCCCCAATATTCTACTCCGCTCACTTCAACTAACTTCGCCTAACTTTGCCTACTCTACTTTCCCTCGGTTTCCTTCTCCTAACTTCGCCGTAGTTCTCCGTTAGGCGGGGTTGTTGTGACAAATAATCCCTAGGTTCTCGTAACTTTGTCGTAGCTGGTCTCAGTGGATCGGGGTGGTGATGGATAGTGGTTTGGTGATGGTGAACGGAGGGTTGGTGATGGTGGTTGTCAGGGATGTTACAACATGGTTCGTGACACTTAGATAAACTCAAGTGATTCCATTGCACATGAGAGGGTCTCCAGGTGATCCCCTAAATCAGTTGTTCCTCCATCAGAGAAGCTGCAAAGTTGACTTCAAGATCCTTACAAACTATTCAAATTTGCTCCATGGGAATGTCAGATTCAGGTATTGATACTCTCACCGTCATCTGTAGATAATGTGCGTTCACTTTCCTCATTGTCTCGTTGTCATGAATCACGCCATCACATGTTCCGTGTTGCGCAAAACAAGTTCAACCTCCACTTTCGTGTTTTAATATTTCACCTCTGCTCTCATGCCTATCAGGCATAAACTCCAAGTATCATTCTAGTATGTCGGTGCTTAGCTCCCATGCCTGCAAGGCATAAGTCCCCAGAAATTCTCTAGTCTCTAGTTCCTCTGTTCTAATGCCTGCTAAGGCATAATCTCTCAGTCTCTTGTTCTCACAGCACTTCTATGTTCTGTGTAGTCCTTCATAGTTCCTCATCAACCAACTTCGACAAAGTCAAGCGACTTCCGGCGCATCCAGTAGGATGACATAGTAGGACGTAGGTAAACGCAGATATGGCATTGTAGGATATCAGTGGTAATCGGTGGGATGCATGGCAATGCATGTAGGACAGTGCAGGACGGTTCAGAGCGCTGGTATTCCACAGGTCTGCACGAGCCTCTTGGAAAAGGCTGATTTGTCTATATAAACCCTATCTTGTACTTTGTAGTCTTCTTTAGTTCTTGATCAAAAGTCATTTCCATTGCCACCCTTTTGGAGTCCAGTCCAGTCCAGTTCCCTCTAGTCTTGTCAGACAAGCCAGAGACATTCCTTGGGTCACAGTCCCATTCCTTGTTGGACTCAGGGTCTTGTTATCTTAAGTATATTCCTTGTCACTCCTAGTCCTTGTCCCCTTGTCCTTTGTCCTCTGTCTCAGGGTGGGCAGTATCCCTGACACTCGTTGACAGCTGACCAGAGATTATACAAAGTTGTACCTGTTAGGGACACAGCTGGAGACGTTCACCTCTGGAGCTGCAAGGTTCAAAACACCCCCTTTGGACACAGCGAGACAAACAGGCACCTCCCGAGGAGTCTAGTCCCATTCAGGGCATTTTCTGCGGACCTACGGTGGGTACCTCTGACCCCTTGGTTATCACATTTCCTCCTTCCTAGATGATATCTGGTATGTCTCACTAAGATGTCTGTAAGGATCTACATATGTAAAACGCAACAGACTTGAGTCCATTAGGGAGGACTGAACCATTCCACAACTGATATAGTTATGATGGCATATGTTATCTTGGAGTCATATGGAATGTCCACTTCTCCATCTTCTCTCTTCTCTCGTGGGCATAAGAAGAACACCATAGACAATGCTTTGAGCACCTGTTTTAGTCACGCTTTTCCTCCGCCAAATGTAGGATCTGTTCTTGAAGAGATACTTCAACCATTTCTCTGAACGGGAATGGTAGGCCGCGCATTCACCTCTGGAGTGATTTGTCTCTGGCTGGGAACCATGGGGTCCGTGCAGCTCCAGAGAGGACCGTCTCCGGCTGTGTCCCCAACAGCCATGGTGCCCGTCTCTCCCTAAGGCTCAGCCAGCTCAAGGTAGATATTCTCTAGTTTACATCAGATCCCTCAACTGTATAGGGATATGAGACATTAACTTCATTGCGGAAGGATCATGCCCCCCTAGCGCCGACTTACCTGGCTTTCACATTGGTGACCTTCCCAAGCAGGTAGGTCACCAAAGGTAAGTTCCGCAGGAATGTTTTACTGTTGGGCAGGACTGTCCAAAGAGATCCACTCCTCCTTGAAGGTTGACCTCAAGCATTTGGAGATGCCCTACTCATCTGACTCATGACCACGTCATGACAACGTGATAACCTTCATTGTGATATATACCAATGGAAATGCCTATTCTGATCTCCAGTCTACATGTGCACCACTTGCACACATTCAATCACGACAAAGAGTGCCATACGGACATGGTAAGGTCTGTGTTTTATAGAACCTTTAGCATGAAGCATCAGTCAATTCATTCCTGATGTCTACTGGATTCCATACTTGTGTCCGTGTTTCAATCAGAGAGGGGCTTACAGTGGACTCTGTACCTCCACATGACAGCAGAGAGCTACTTGTACCTCTCTTCCATCCTGTAAGTTTGGGAATGAGATAGTACTTCAGGAACCATTCAAGTTACCTGTAACTGCACAGGTCACTCGGGCTGCACATGGCCAAAGTTAATGCCCAGGCGGGACGAGGGGATAATTATCCCTGACAGAGGGTTATGTGTCGATGATCTGTATGCTACAAGCGTTTCGGAAGGGTCTTGTAAGCCTGGGTGAATCTCTCGGGAGCTACAAAAATTGATGAGTGCTTCACGGATAACAGTTCTGAGAAGCAGATCTGGTAAATCTTCCATCACCGAAGGTGGGACAACGAAGGGTTTGATTGTGTAAGTGTACACTGCAGGTTGGAGATCACCTTTGTCCAGAACGTTGTTACGGATTGCCCGTAGAGAGTGTGACACGACAATATCGTACTTCGAAAGGTGTGCAAACGCTACGACGGATATTGTGTGGGAAACCCCTTTGGCTTCACTGTGACTGATAGGGGATTTGATCGTCACCTGGTGCTGATTAGCATGAGCCTGTACTTTGAAAAATCAGACAAAACACCTTCTCGATTTGGAAGATTGGACTACAGGAAATTCTTACATACCGTACCTCCTGTCACGCCCGTCGAGCAACTACTTCCTAATAGACCGACGGTCGACGAACCTCGGCTAACTTGATCCTTCTTGATCGATGTCTCACCCAACCGGGAGGGCGCAGACGTCGAAAGGGGTGTAACGACGGCGTACTTCGCCGTGGTTACTCTAACTGGGGTTTTGTTCTACTGATGGCGATGTATCTCGATTTGTAAATAGCTATCTCTATCTATCTTTCACTACTGACAACAATCAAGGATCGCTGAAGAACTTCAGCGATCTTCTCAGCTAATATTGTTTATTCCTCCTAGACGTTCATCCAACCCTCTCGCGCTTTGACGTACTTCGACGCACTTCGTCCAACTTCCCCGAGCCCTCGGCCATCCTCTTCCTCCTTCGACTAACTCCGCCTAACATCGCCGCACTTCTGCCTCCGTTGTCCCTACCTAGCCTAACTCCGCCTAACATCGCCGCACTTCTGCCTCCGTTGTCCCTACCTAGCCTAACTCCGTCTAACTTCGCCGTACTTCTGCTTCCATTGTCCCTACCTAGCCTAACTCCATCTAACTTCGCCGTACTTGGTCTCAGATGTCCTGAGTTACGTGTAGAGTAAAGAGTTAAGGTGTGATAGGGGTTTTGATGGTCAAAGGAGGGTCATTGCTGGTGGAATAATTGAGGTGGTGGAATAATCGAGGTGTCACGACGTAGTTCGTGACACCTCCTCCCTGAAGCAATCTCTCGGGACCATCTTGTGGCAACCACTCTGTGATCTCTGTGCAAGCATGAGCTTGTACCGTCCCACCTGGTAAACACTCCTGTTGTGACCACTCTCTATTGAGTCCTTGAGCAGGCTTCCAACTCGACTCAGACGTAGATGTTGTCATTTCGTAATGGATGGTATCAAAAGTTAGGAACTCTGATTTATATGGAGAACACTTGGTCTGATTGTCAAGGTTTTATGCTCCACTCTTTCCTGATCTTCTCATAGTGACTAAGGTGCCTACACTCAAGGCAGTGCTTCTGCCTCCTTTATCTATTTCATGAGTGACTCTCCTTTTAACTATGTCATACCCAGTCTCCTACTGGCTAGGGTTTTCACGTAAGCAGACCTTCTCGTGGGATGGGGCTTCCCCAAGGCCACAATAGAATCGGGCCAAGACGGCCGAACCCCCGTTAGATAATTACCCCTTCCGTCGAATATTTCTCCGTTTACCTTATCCTCTGAACTCTATTCGATTGTCTCTGGTTTACTGTGTGTGAGTGGAATGTGATAAGTATAGAGACATGTAGAATTGATGCATGCTGTCTAATTATCAGCAAAACAATCCCCCCCCCCCCCTCCCCCCTCCCCCCCCGGCCTCGTCCCCCAAGCGGCTTCCCCTACCCACCCATTACGTAGGTAGCGTCTTTCACAAGCTCCCTGCTGCCCGCCTGACATGGTGACACGGCTGTTGCACACCCTAAAGATATTGTCACACATCTAGTTTATCTCTTCATGTCCTGGATATTCAGCCTCAAATCGTCATGGCATCAGGCCAGATGAAAAATCCAGGCTACAGTATGTTTCTAGAATATGGGTTCATATCTCAACACACATACCTACCGGTTAGTCGCAGATGACAACTTTGGGACTGCTACGCCCACAAATTATGGTGCATACTCAGCAGTCTCAACGGTAGCTTGTTGGGGCCTTTACAAGTGTTTTGATGATCTCCTACATGCAGTGGCTGGACAAACGCCACTCCTCCTTCCCTCTCATTCTGGCAAAGTCCGCCTTCGGAATCATCGCAGGCCAAAAAGACCCATGGCTCTCATGTGGGGCAAGAAAGAGCAACCCCATGATATGTTCGACGATTCATTCCAAACGCTTTGGCACTCTGTTCCTATTTGGTTCACCTCACAGTCTGGGACTGGGGAATGAAGGAAGCGCAAGTTCACCACGTATTGATATGGAACTGAGAGGTCCCGTGAGGACGAAGAACGATAATGTTGCAATGTGAGACATGGGACCTATGTGCGCCATGTACAAGATAAACAATTGAGAAGATCCTGGTCGCAATAAAAGATGATGCTGTATTTCCGTCCCTCTTGAATGATGTGATTCAAAGAAGTGATGAGATGTCGGTAGAGCGATTGAAAACATGCAACATGGTGGTATTTAATGTACAGGTTGAGTATGGTCAGCACATAATGATACTGTATCTAGCCGTGGCGTAGGTACTTATAGTGGCTTGATCGATCTGATGGGGAGAACATACTCGTTATCATCTCTCCAACCTGCTTACTTTGGACGTGTACAAAGATCTCCCTCCTCATGATGATACTCCCCTATCCTGCGTCATATCTCCTCTGATAGGCGGAGGCTTTCAGCGATAGCTTGATCCTACTGTATTCAATGGAAACCAGTCAATCATCCCCCGGGTTACTTGTGCCGCTGTTCTCCGGGATCTCCTCGGGTGGACTCGTGCTCAAGGGGACATATCTGAACTCCAAAGTATCATCATAGCAGAGCAGAACTACTTCCACGTCAGAAGTCAGACTGTCTTGACCAAGCTTTAGTCTCTCCGCCCTGACCTTGGTCAGAACCTCTGGCCAGCCAACTCTCAAGACATTGTTTCTTAAGACCTCTCGCCCGAATGTACGATGAGCGATGATATCTTGTTGGTTGAGAGGTCTGGCCATTGCTTCCTGATCCCTGATATCTGGAGCAGATGAAACGCAACATGTCCTCGGAAGTTGTAAATGACGAAGAAATGTGAGTTTAAACTTTTACTCTACCTTCTCTCTCACTCTATCAATGTCAAGTAGGTAATCTGGTGTGTCATAAGTTGTATGCGCGATATCAAACCCGATGGACTCGAATCAAATCGGAGGTTCTGCTTCTGGGTCTCTGACGATTTCCGGCTGTTCAGCGTCGTTCTGTTGGTGGGTCAGCGCTATTCTTGGCTCGACTATGAGGGGTCCTGTGTATTGCAAGAAGTAATCCATACATGAGTGACTGGTTGTCCGTGATGGTAGCTTAAAAAAGTCGAGTAGAACTGATAGGCAGAACGCTCACGTCGACATGCAGCACTGCTTTGGAATTTGGAAATTCCACGCTTGGTTCCCCAGTATATTCCGACTTCTTCTGTGTAAGTCGGTTCACGTTTCTCTGGAGGCCATGATTCATTGAACAAACCCAGCAGTCTGGGGAGCTGACTTACAACATGAGCTACTGCAACATTCTCAATCCAGCTGTTGGTCATTGGTGATACAGATGTTCAGTCTGGTAACTTTTTCCTGGGTGTTGGAGAGCTGTGATTGGCCACTTTCCTTCTTCTTATAGCCTGCCAAGGGTGTGTGGTCTTCTAACTCCTCATCGCCTCTCGGTTTTGACGTGAGAATGTCCTCCACGATCATGCACTGCCCCGTTCTTCCTGCGGTCCGACTGATCTTGGTCGTCCGCGACACGCGACAAGAAAAGGGGGAATCGCCACACTGCCACACTGCCACACTGCCACACTGCCACACTGCCACACTTACGGTGGCCCGATAGTCCTTCGCATTGTGCAAATTTCATTCCGCGTTCTCCATTCTGCTGATGTTGTGATGAAATCCATAAAGTATGCGCTGCATCACTCAGCCACAAGACACTCTCAAGGTCCACAACTCGGCATGTATGCTCATCAGATAGTAAGGAATGTATACTTTGAATCTTATGCATGTATCTACAGAGGGAACCAAGTAGGCAGCAGGGCTATATGAGCTCTATCACAAGTATGAGTAGTTAGGGTGATAGTACCACTAGCTGCTACTCAAAATCAATGATAGACGCAATTTCAGGAAAAGACTATCAGCTTCATACTTGATACTACATGCAGTATGCAGCAACCTACCTCCTCACAGGTCTCAGAAGCAATGAGAGCAAGAGGATCTGAGGACTACAAGTAGGGGTAAGTTAGAGGGTGGAAGGCGGACTCCCCTATAGGCAAGGTATAGTGCCACATTTGGGATCGAGTATTTGATCTTCTTCCATAGGAACCTCCAAGAGATATACATAGTACTGGGGTGTAGCTACAGCCTGTAGGATCCTAACAGTGGTCTGAACATGTCTCTAAGTGGATGCATGCATGAGTTATAGGGAAAGAAAGGATATCATCGGGAATGAAAACGCAAAACTGAAAATGATGGAGTTCGAAGGACCATCGGGCCACCGTAACACTAGGGGTGCTCAGTTCTATAATGGCTAGTCGCGACATTATCACAGATAAGTGAACACCCGTGATAACGAGCCATTTTTATGTCATAAATGCCACGTGTGAGGTAGAAAATGCCACGTGTAACCCCTCCTTCGCGTCCTCCCCCATGTCATCTCATGCAGGTTTATGTATATGTATCTCGGCCATTGCATTTCTCAACTATCTACTAAGCAAAACCCCTCGGATTTCGTGTCATGCCTTCCAAAACCCCTCGAGCTCACCTCCTGCACGATTTAGAAGATGCCGCATTGCTTCTGTTTCCTCTGCTGGACGATCATACCTCAAGGGCCTGTTTGGAAGACATAATTCAAGCACATCAACAAATCTCAGCAAATCGTTACTTAGATCGATACCCGACTGTCTCTAACAATCTTCCCTGACCCTCTTTCTACCACAGTGACATTCTCCTCTTTGCAGAACGAGGCATTCGTCATAAACAAGCATTTCGCATGTCCCCTAGCCATCTTGATGACATTGTCGATTTTTTCAAGGAGGACCCTGTCTTTTTTTCAAGAGGAAACAAGCCTCAGGCCCCACCAAAGTATCAGATAGGGTTACTGGTCTACCGAATGGCTCATGGACATGACTGCAGGACATTAGATTGCGAGTTCGGGGTCTCAAGCAAGTTTTCCTTCCAATTGCTCTGTCCATTTTGCTAATTAGTTAGCCGGCACTGTATTCAAGTGGTGTGACCGGGCCCTCATTGCTATACTGAAAAAACGATCTTACTTCATCTCCTGGCCGTCCCCCACCGAAAGAATTGAAATCAAAGCTCGATTTCTCTCTGAATACTCAATTCCTCACTGCGTAGGCCTCATCGACGGCTATCATGTGAACCTCTCAACTGCTCCTGCTAGAGATGATGCAGGGGCTTATCATAGCCGCAAGGAGAGGTATGGCTTCAATGTCATGGCTATCGTCCATCATACAAAGCGTTTTCGATATATTCATTACGGCTATCCCGCTTCCAGCAGCGATCAACGAGTTCAGCGAGCTATCGAACCCCTTAACACGCCCTCTCAGTATTTCAGCAACCAGGAGTACCTCCTGGCTGATTCTGGCTTTACAGCATCGTCTGTCGTCGTACCAATGTTTAAAAAGAGTGCTGGCCAAGCGGTTCTTCGAGGTAAAACCGTGTATTTCAACTCTCGAGCCTCTGTCATGAGGGTAGGGGTCGAACATTCAATAGGTGTGTTAAAGGCTCGATGGACGATACTTCGATCAATGTCTATGAGACTTCGAACTAAAAGAGACGAAGCTATGGCTCACGCAATCATTGTAGCCTGTACAATTCTCCACAACATCCTCATAAACACCGACGAATATTACACCGAAGAAAATACTGGAAATCTACCAATTGAACCACTTCGAGATGACCTGCCTGCAGAGGAGGTAGCAGAGGACGATTTCTTAGGTGCTGGTCGTCTCAGGCCACACATGAGAAGACGTCATGAGTTGGTGGAGCAAATGTTAGCATTGGAGACAGAGGAAATCGACATAGACAACTTCATTTTATCATGAAAAAAGGTGAGTGGTTTCAACTACCTATCACTCTCCGACCAATTGCTCCACTCATCATATTCGGTGTGAACGTCTCCTTCCCCTTCTTCTCTGTCCCTGTGAGCTCTATCATACCTCTCCTCTGCATCTGCGATAGCCTGAACCCAGGAAACACAAAGTTCTACCGGTAGTCCTTGCTCTGCAGTGAGACGAGCTTGAGCCTCCTTCGATGTTATGACCAACCTCTCATTTTTAGCCCTTTCCTTCCTCTGTCTCTTCGAATCTTCTCTTTCTTCCTCTTGGATAGCTAGCTTACGCTTCTCTAGGCCTATCTCCTCCCTTCTGCTTGCAGCAATCTCCTCAAACAACCCCGCAATACCTCCAGCATTGTTTTTTCCTTCCCCCCTCCTGGACGATGTGTAAAGGCCTGTAAATCAGCTATACCCTGACCTTAGTGGCTATGCAGTCCATGTCACCGTGCCTGACGTACCTGCAGCTCGCTTGGTCAGCCTATGATCACTAAAACTGCGTTCCCTAGTCGCAGGACGTGTATTTTCGCTCTGAGTCGATGTATCTTCAGTTTGAGACTCTTGCTGGCCTAGGAAGTCATTCAATGACATCTGAGATGGTGATGGAGGCCTAGGAGAGTGTGGAGATCTCTCAGGAGAAGGAGAGGGGTGGTGAGAACCCCTCATAATCGTCTCGAGTGTGACATTCGAATTTCCGGTGGTACCTGTGCGAAGGGATTCTGTCCCGCTGTCTCTTTCGGCAAATATGGGGTCCACAGAGTCATATTCAGGACACTTCTTCAGTACAGTGGCTGCAGATCAGCTAAGGAAGCATAGGAGTGATGAACAGCCAGGAGACAGATGATACACAGGTCACAGGAGGTATCCGGGGAGAAGGGGAGAAGGGAGAAGGGAGAGACGGGGACTCACCTTTAACCGTCTGTTCAGCTTGATTTATCTTCTCTGGATCCTCACTACCATCCACCATACTCTCGAATAAACCCTTCCCTGTGTGATTTAGCCAGTCACGGGCCTCTCGCCACCTTCTTAAGAGTTCACAAATCTAGAAGACATCAGCAGAGTTTTAGGGGGGGAGAAAAGGAAGGAAATGTCACGGACGGGGTCTAATCCCCAGAGGGTAGGCAAGGTGACTGGAATGGGGCTGTAACCCAATACTTGTCTCGGGCTCGTAGAGCTGAGGAGTATACAGAGGGTGACAAGGGACTGAGGGGACTGAGGGGACTGCAAGATGTCAGGCTGGGACTGACTGGATTGACACAAGATCCATAGGTGGGGAACAACCTGTTTGGAGGGGGTATTTATCCCCATCAAGCGGGTTGCTCAACATGTCTACGGAATAAACTAGAAAGCGCAAACGTGGGAAAGATTGCTCAGCGAGCAGACTGAATTACTACTTTGGGAAAGTGGAGGCAGGCACTGAATGTTCCGGACTATGGATGATTGCTCAGCAATCAACCAGAGTTACTACTTTGGGAAGGTGGAGGCAGGCACAGAATGTTCCAGAGTGTGGAGGCTTGATAAGCAAGTGGAGGTAAAGGTGGAGGCAAGGGTGGAAGGTTCCAGCATGTGGAGGTGGAGGTGGAGGTATTCAGGGGTATGCGTTTCAAGTGTCTGATTGCGCAAAAGCACTTTGACAAGTGGCAGATAGGTGATGTATGACAGGAAATCACACTTACCTTGTTTTGTATCTGATCAGTCGATCTTGTAGTTGGACATCCTGACTTGGACATCCACTCAGAGCATTCCCTAGCCATCCCCAGCTTCTTCTTACCCCCTAGGCCATGTTGATACTTCTTGAAGTTATCTCCCATAGCTAACCACTCAATAAGGTAGTCGAGCGAGCAGTATTGGCCGGTACCTTGATCTTTTGTCCAGCCTAAAGTTGCTGGGGGGTTGTCCTGACTATCCTCTTTGTCCCTGTTCCTCCTTTGCTGAGTTCTAGTAGATGGTTGCCGAGCAGTGGAGGGGATATGCAGAACCTACTGAAGTTAGCAGGGGTATGCGAAGGGGGTTTAACGACATATTTACAGGTGGTGACGGTGACCTCAAATTACCACCCCCCGAGGTGTCCATAGTATCAGCTTGAAGCTACAGCTCTCCTCTTTCAGATTCTTGGCTTTTTATCGCTTTAAAGTGTCTCTGTAAGAAGATACGATAACTCTACGGTGATGATGAAAACTCAACGGTCACTTTTCACCTGTGGTGATGTCGCGTTTGTTTGTCATCAAAATTACCCGAAGAGGAAATTTTTACGTCATTTTAACACGTGTTATTTTGGCGTATCAGAAATGAGCACCCCTACTGCCACACCCTACGTATGTACTTACTACTACTACTCACCTACTCTTGTCGTACTTACATAACCCTTTCACATAGTAAACATTGTTCTTATTCACCCCTCTGATATCTAACACTGGTAGTAGTCTGCTCCCCCGGCGAGATTATCATACTCGGTTACAACGCCTCAGTCCTTCCTCTCTCATCCCATCCGACTTTAACAGTCGCTGTATCCGGTGATAGGACCCGGTACCCTCATCCTCTGTGAGTCTCTCCTTCTTTACGATCCTCGCTGACACATCCCAGTCTGTACTCATACCTTCAACACTCTTCCCATGTCCTATCATCACCTCCTCACTCCTGATCTTCTACACGAAGCAAGGCGCAACGCCCGTCGTCGTCACGTTCATTCCTTCCAAGACGGCATAACTCTCAAATTCGGACAAGGTGTGACCAAAGAAGAATACGACATCCTTCAACTCGTACACAGTACCGGTTGTACATTTTCGCCCGTACCTCTCGAATGGTCAACTTACCAAGAATGTAACGTGATAGCCATGACCACCCTTCCAGGATTACCTTACGGCCATAAACGCATATACCCAGGAGACAAAGAATCCATCTGTGGCGATTTGAAGCGGATCATGGATGACCTCAACGATTCTCTCGACGCGATGGGAATCCGACCTCCGTATCCAGACCAAGTATGCAGTCTCGAAGGAAGTTCATGTCTCCGATTGCCATACTTTGACGAATTAGGTCCAGGTCCAGTCGCCCTCGAACATCTGGTGGAGAACATGACGTGTCGAACACCCCAATTGGACTCTTTGAAAGACAGACACGAGTCGATCCTTCGTATGTTACAAACAGATAGAGGAGTCCGATTCTGTCATATGGACTTACATCCCGGAAATATATTGGTTGAGGGCGGGAAAGTGACGGGAATTGCGGATTGGGAATACGCAGGATGGTACACTGCAACGATGGAGGTTTTCGCGGCGGTTTGTCATTCGCACAGGTTGAGAGCATTCGCTTCAGTTCTGATATCGACGTGGGGATTATCATCAGAGCTTGATAATGATGCGCAGGAGTCTATGAGCAAGCTGTATCAAGGGACCATGAGAGCGCAGCGTGAGAATATCAGGGCGGAGATGGTGGAGAAGATGCGATTGAGGAAACTGATCCGTCAGGAGGCGAAACGTCTCCGACAGGTCAATGAGACCCAATAGACCTATCAAATTTTTCATTACACTCGTCCACTTCACCTACCGACGCAAACGGTTGAGCGGAGATCCGTGGGAAGTCAGACAGTTGTGGGGCATGACGCTCATTTGAGCTGGATATCATTGGGAGTACTGAAAGCACTGTCTATAGGTAGGTGCTCAATGATCCAGACCATGTCTTCCGGATACAATTCTTTCCACCGATGGTTTCCCTTTGTCACCTCTCCACTCGTTTCAGCACTAAGAACACAGGTGAAGACATTCTGACAGGCAGTCACATATATATGCATCTCGATCGACTTTCTTCCGTCTCGCCTCTTCTATTCCTTACAAAGCTCTTACATGTGTTTATATTTTCCCGTCCTTATCACATTCTACTCGCTCATTGTGCACTTTTCTCCTTTTCCCTCACCTAGTCCCTCCTTGCCCTGATCTTCACTCCAGTGACGCTTCCCATTCCTCTGCGGTCAATTCGTGTCACTCTTTCCCAAACAGGGACTCACCACACATGTCTTGACCTCAGCGGCCCCCTTCGCAGCCCTTGCCCTCCCTACCCCTCGTTGTTCTGGTACCTGATTTTGTCGACCGTCTGCTGATACGAGCTCACCAAACCGAACTTTCCATTCAAAACGTCTAAGGCTCTCCGAATAAAATCTTGACAGTTCTCATCCTTATCATCATCGGGTAAATCGACCTCACCACAGGCATTGATTGCCTGGTCGAGTTGCGCGTCCGTTATGGTTCCCAGTACACTCGAAAGGGTCATTTTGGTACTGAAAGAGTTGGATGAGTGATGACTGAACTCCCATTCGTTGGCTTGATCATCATAAGTGGAATGAATGAATTGGAACCATTTCTGAGGAACGACTTCACCTTGATCATTTTCCAAAAAAAGATTCCAGTCGATCTGAGGACATCCGCAACGTTTATAGTCATCGTTGGAATCATCACTGTCGAAATCGTCTTCGTTATGAGGGCAGACGAGAGAATTATCACTGGTACTGTTGTCGTATTCCAAAACAAGTTCCCAATGCAACATATCGTACTCGTCGGGGTCGGCACCTTGACTGTACCCTAACTTGATGTTCCACATTCTTGTCGCTTTCTGTTCTACGCAAGACGTGAGATTTTTCAGATGGAAGATGATGATGACAGGGCAAGAGAAGATGAATGTACCAGACGGCTGCAGGGAACCATCCTCATAGCGGAAGAAGCAAATTCCACCTCGAGGACGAAGACGCTCATGGAAAGAAGTTTAACGCATGTCATGACCCCTTTCTTTCGGTCCGGGTGCCGACAAGAAGCAACGTTCCAAAAAGGGAGCTACGTCGGTAACCCATACATCATCAAGTGCAATCTACCTTCAGTCGTGAGTCAAGCAAATACCGAAATGGTGGTTCAACTTGTATGCAAAAGAACCAATCATTTCTCACTTTACTCGTAAATAATAATTTACTTTAGGTTCAACACTGTCTCAATTGAATCAAACAACCCACTCCTTATTTCCTGATTACCCTGCAACCTGAAACACCACCAGACGGTAGACCAGTCAGACATCAAGGAGAACTCCTCATTTCACACATACAGGGCTCTTCCGACATAGTGCTGACAGTTTTCCCCAGTGTTCAGCCTGGGTAAGAGTGATGGCTGCTTGCATAAGGAGATGGCTGTTGGAAGCTCCCCACCTGTCAAGGACCCAAGGACCTTCGATTTCACCATGCTAGAGCTAGAATTGTCCTGTCCCATGATGCTGACTCTCCATCCTATGTCTGATGCGCCCTCGGCTTCGCAGTAAACATGTTTTCTACTGATGTCGAGATCAGAGTCATTGTCAACACCTGAAAACCTCTGAGTTGTGAGACTACCCCCGGTGTCGATAGGTGTAGGGCACGTCGCTGAAGTATGAGTCGTGATCTGTGAATCGTTGTTCATTGTGCGCTCGAACATGATTTCCATGTGCGAGTATTTTGATGTTACGGGATGTCCAGGTGTGAGGTAGCCGATTTTGATTTCCCACATTGGGGTGGTGATTCTGGTCAGGTGAGAGAATCGTGAGACAGGCTACTAATATCATATACCTGGAGTATCTGGCAGTGAACATGAATCGGGAAACCAAATCGTATGACGTTGAGGGCGATGCTACCGGATGAAAGGGTGATCGATGACGAAATTTGGACGGTTGAACGCCCAAGACCAGGGAGGGATACAACCTTGGTGGTGATAATCCCTGGGGGATCTGTTGAGTAATCTGATATCATCTAGCCTGCATGAGTTGTTGCAAGTGTGACAAAGTGAGAAGTTCACGAAAAACTGAAGGGAACGTCATTCATCACGCTCTTCCTGTCAAACTCACGTCTACGTCATTCCAACAAATTTCGGCTGCATCATTCGAGTTCAGGTGAGAAGCAGGCCATGATAACACAATCCGCATAAATCATCAGAAAACTCACGACTTGATTGCCTGCCGGGTGGCAATCACACTGGCCCCTCCATTGTCAGCGGGTGGGGGCGTTTCTGAGCATCCAACTCCCAAAACCTGGTCCTCTCTTGGGCCGGCAACGTCATGAATTCCCCTTTGGTCAGTGTGAGTTAGAAAGAAACATAAGTGGGTGGTGAGAAGTCGTCGTCCGAAGACAGGTGAGAAAGTATGAGTGACGGTGATTCCGACATATCCTCGATGGAAAGCATTATTCATATAACTCATTTTGACAGCTCACGTCTGCGTCAGGCCTGCTATATTCAGCTACAGTCATCCAGCTCAGGTGAAGAGTTGGCCCTTGAACCCCGGGAGGATCTCCTGTCCTTCTTTCTCCTTGTACGAAATTGCGCCTTTGTTCCCCGTACCCTGTTGCCATTTTTGTTTCTTGAATGTGAATTCTGCGACGTTAGCGATGACATTCGTATGTGGCGTGAGAAGAAAATGAGGATAAAGGCGATGCAGTGTGGGAGAAAGCATGACGAAGGCGATGATTTGAGTGAGAAAGATGATCGAAATGTGTAAAGTGGTGTGGCGATGCGAGATGTAGAGAGTGATGTGAGAGTGATGGTTGTGATGGATACGGAGTGAAGCGTGTGGGGAGCGAAAGACCCACCCTCCATGGTAGGCACTGGAACACCAGCCTTTTCAAACTCGTTCTGGGTGTAGCCTTCACGTTTGAGAACGGGACTGTCGATGGTGTTCAAGACGAGGTCGTTTTGAGGTCTAGCAAAGTAGAGAAGACCGAGACGGTCGACGTGTTGTTGGTCCTTGGGTGGGACGGAGACCTGGGGGTGAGCGTGAGCAGAGGATACGACATGACGCCTCCTTGACGCTGATCACGACGTTAGATAGAGAAGTGGACGACGAACGTGGATCAGAAGAGAAGGAAGAAGGAGTGATAGGCTGAGAGATAGCTGGTCACTCACCCTGTGAATCGTACTCTTGACATAGCCCCCAGTGAGGAAGCTCAAAGTGTCACACGTGTTGACGGTCAAACTGCCATCAAGAGGTTTGGCCCACTTCCACTCTCCTGTCTCGTGATCTTTGATCTGCAAAGCCGCCACGGGTTGTCTGAACAGTAACGTCAGGGTACCGAGATCGGTGTGACCCCTGCTGTAAAACCCTCCCAACTTAGGGATATCCTCCGCTGGGTATTTGCTATATTTCATGTAACGGAGATGGTCCTCTGATTTGTTTTCGTATTTGTGGAGGTTCACGAAGAAGTCGGGAGGAAGTTCGAGGGCGAGAGCGAGGAGGGTGTGAAGAGGGTCGAGGATTTTGTCGTGGAGGGACTGATTGTCAGTTTCGGTCATGTGCCATTTGTGTCATTGGCGAGGTGACGTTGGTAAAGGGGTGCGAATACTCACACGAGCAAATTCTTCAATCTCTCCGATGTTGTCGGCCACAGGAGCAGGGTGTTCTCTTGGGTGGAATCCATCGAATTCTGACAGTCAACATATAATTTCTGGTGAGGAAGGAGAAAGATACCTACTAGGGATGTTGTATACCTCGGTCCTGTCCCTTACCCCACTATCATGTACGGTCCTACCCGCCGGCCTATACCCGTTGTACTCTCCATTCTCAAGATCAGGAGTGTACTTGAGTTTCTCCTCCAAGGGGAGCTCGTAGAACTTTTGACCGATGGCGAATTGTTTGTCTACTTTCTCTTGAGAGATACCAAAGTTGGTGACGTAGAAGAAACCTTTGGTCCTGACTGCTTTGATGAGGGTGTCTGCGAGTTGTGCGTTACCTTCGGGAGTTCCGTAGAGGGAAAGGTCGATGGTGGGAACTGGGGGTTAGTCACTCTGTCTATAGATTCGCTCGATGAAGGAGAGAGTGGTGGGGCAAGTCAAGGGGTGGAATGAGAGTGGTGTGAAGAGACAGACTCACGATCGGCCCAGTCGAGCTTCTCTTTCGTCTCTGGGACGTAAGAGTAGTGGGAGATGGAGGGAGGAGAGATGGCAATGGGCATTTTGTATGAGATTTACAGAGTGTGTTTTTGAAGAGATGCGAGGGATGGTTGACTTTTCAAGAGAGAGACCGGGGGGGGGGGGAGGGGGGAGGGTTTATAAGACATTCCTCCACTACTCTCAGTCTTCGTCACCCCTCATACTTGTCTATCGCCTTGCCCCCCTCCCCCTCCCCCCTTCCCCCTCCCCCCTCCGTCGGTCGTGTCCGGAAGTATGCTCCTTATCGTTTGTGAATCGTTGGATGTTGAGAGAGCGAGTAGTGATGGTGTGATCGAGTGTGACGATGGCGACATCTTCGGCGGTCATCTCCGCTGTGCAATACTAATAGCGCCACCTGCCGTATCGCCGCGGCCTTAAACCCAGGTACCGAAACGGAACATCACGTGACAACCCCCCACGTTATCAGATTACCGCCACTCGGAACTTGTATCAAACTCGCTCTCTACCCAAAAAGGGCAAAAGGGCATGCAACCATGTCACACTCGGAACCCTTATCTGAACCATCTGGAACATTCGTATCTATCAGCGATGCTGGAGGATCATCGAGGAGTAAGAGGACAAAGACGGGTTGTCTCACTTGTCGGTTGAGGAAAAAGGTGCGCCCTCACACCATCATCTATTCCACTTTCTCTTTTCTTCTCTCTCGTCATGCTAGCAAAGTGAGTGGCCAGTTGACTCGTAGCGTTGTGACGAGGGGAAACCCGTCTGTGCTTGCTGCACCCGACTCGGACTTGAATGTATGGGATACGAAGAGAAAAGACCGAGATGGATGAATCAGAGGGATGTCGTTACGAGGACTGCTGCGGAGTTGTGAGTTTGTCCTTGACCCAACCATGGTGTGACTGACAGAGCAGGACCGATACCATCAATCAAGTCAAGAGGGGTAAGAGGAGGTCAATGTGGTGTGAACGAGCGTCAGAATCAATCAAATCTTCTCAAGACACCGTCCCTAGCTCCTCTAGTCCAGTCGGATCTCCTCCAACTGGGCGGCACCCTCCAGGACAAGTCAACATTCCATCGGCCCCGGAATGTGGGGTCCATACCACATCCACATCTATCAATCTGGAGTCGAATCCTCTATCTTCTATCCCTCCCATTCATCCAAACAAGTCCACAGAGCATACATCCGTATACATGCCCATCCCCACACTCTCCCCCTCAAACCCTCTCTCCGACTTAGACCTCGACCCGGAGTTTCTTTCCCTCCTTGGTTTCTCCCCTTCGTACCCTTTGCAGTATCCACCATTCCCAGGTACCCTCATGTTCCCATTCATGAACAACCCTGCGGTCAAAGACCTCTCAGATGATACTCCAACTCCACGTCCCACACCCGATATCAGATACTTTCATCATTACCTCGAGGTCGTCATGCCCCTGCAGTACAAATTCGACATTCAGTCCATTTCCAGTCTCGTCACTCCTCTCGCTTTCACACATCCTGCAGTGTTCAGCTCTTTATGCGCCATTGCCGCATTACACATGTCTGCACATCGGCGGATCAAGGCGATCTCGAACAATCCTCAGATTGATAATCGTCGCGAGGATCTCTCACGCCCGTATCTCACGTCCCGCGTCTCAACACGGCTACGACCGGAAATCCCTACGAGAATGAAAGAGGCCACGACGGATGATGAGGATCTAAAATTTGCTAGACAAGCTATAAACTCCACCATTGAAGAACTACGGGTGACACCGTCAGCGGAGATGACTTCGGATAAGGCTGTAGTCGCCGCTATCACCGCTTCAAGCTTTTACTTGTTTGATGGAGGGAATAAGAAAGGGTGGAGGGAGACAGCGGGACATGTGAGGAGATGTTGGTATGGGCTGTTGACAACCGCCAAGTTGCGAGGACAGATGAGTGGTTGGTGAGTCGTCATCGTTCTTCACCACTTCGCCCCAAGCCTGTGTCCCCAGATCTCTTTCTCTACCTCTCATATTATCCTATCCTCAATCTTTGTCAACCCCTGTCTTCCACTGGCACTCATCCCGTCGATGCTCTCATTGACAACTGGTCCTGAGAGGTCTTCCATTCTCCCAGAGTTGTGTTGTATGACATGGACCGATGCGTCATCCAGAACACACGCATATGCTTCAGGACTGACCATATAGCTCCACACTTGACGTCGGATACCTCAGCGAACGCCTCGGTCACCTCATCAACGCAGTCATATGGACAGATATCCTCGTCTCTGTCACCGACGGTAAGTCTACAGAGTCTCTCGAGGCCTACAGGACTCTATTGCTCGATGATCATATGGGAGATGACAAGACGTCGAGAATGCTGAGAGAGTCGGTGATGGGTTGCGATAGTACCACTGTGAGTGCAGCTGTTGATCTGGCCATGATCGCATATTTCTGTCTCTGGCAATTATCTACCTGATTTTTACATGTCCTCAGGTCTTTCTAATCTTCATCTTCGCAGTGACTTCATCTGTCCGCTATGCGTGTATCTCCAACACCCTCATCTTCATCCCTTCTTGTAGCGTGACCTTGCCATGCTGTCGCCGCCATCACACTCTTCTCCGTCTCATCTTCACATGTCTTTTCATCCTCCCATGAAGTTGAGACTACTTAGAGGAGGATCGAGAGAGAACTCAGACTTTCCACACACCGCCCGTCCGAGACGCACACCTGCAATGCTTACCCCAGCGCCTCGCCCTAGCCGAAACTGTCGCTTTGTCAGAATGGAAGTCTTCCGTCATCTCATCGGGTCAACTTTCCTACCCCGAGCTGATCCGACGTGCCGACCGTATACAGAGTCTGCTGAACGAAAGAAGATAGCGCGAGAGACATTTGTTCAGCTCTGAAGATGCGTTAACGGTGGAGAGGAGATGTGTGAGCGATGTGTTTTATCATGGTGTTAGAGTGTTTCTGGCTGTTGTGGTGAATGGGTCGTTTCCTGCTGGTGAGTCGGTTCGTCTGATGACTACTTTCTTCCTGCACCAGTCTTCTTGTCTATCCGACCCTCGTCCCGATGCGTTTTGTCCTCAAACGTCCCTGTTTTCCCTGCGACCTGTGTAACGATTCAAACACATCTGTTGTTGGCCATTGATTCTTTCCAAAAGTGCTTGTCTCCCCGTATTGCTCTCCGTCTAATCAAAACCGTCGTCTTGTACCCCGTTATCCCGAAAACGTCTTCTCACTCATGTCATTATTCCATGAGGGGACCAGTAGAAGGAGCACATATCACTTGGGGATTGACTGATCTGATACTCCAGTCCCTGAGATTGCCTCAGCGGTCCAAGACACACTTACCTCGCTCCTCATTCTCGACTCTTTACCTCAAACCACCGCAGATCGAGCATTGATCTTCCCTATCGTCATGGCGGGCTGTCACACTTCCGACCCGAGTCTTCAAGATGTATTCCGAAATCGATTCCGACGGTTGGGGGACGAAGGTAGTGTGTTTGGGAACACCGCTACGGCCACGAGGTTGATGGAGGAGGTATGGGTGCGAAGGGGGAGGGTGGAGAGGGGAAAAGAAGTGGGATGGAGGGAAGTCATGTTTGATTTGTATGATGAGGGGATGTTGTTGATTTGACGGGGGGTAAGTTTTGTCACTTCTGTATTGATATCATTTTGGAGGGGAGCCCATGTAAAGTCATCAATTTAAGATGTTTCTACAGGACATATCTCAACACAACTCAGTGATGCATGCTGTATCGAATTCGCAAGGTGTGTTCCATCTCCGTCGGACTGTAGTCTTGGCAGGCGGAACATGCGACGTCCATGCTTTACCAAGATGATCGAGCGGACCGGGAGACAATTGGCAAGTCAATGCCGGGTGCGAGATCGTAGATGTAGTTGTCTACACATGCATCCGTTAATGTCTAAGTATTGATCTCGCACTAGAAAGTATATAACCCACTAATCACCCCATACCTAGAACAAAACCCCCTTGACCTGATGAATCTTCGAAACGTTGATATTCCTCATCATCAAAGTGAAAACCAAAGCCAAAGCCATGACAGCCGTACCAGCGATCAACATCCTACTCTGTGCCACGGCATATGCTTCATTAATAGCCGTCCTAGTTGGATCCCCCATCGGAAAAGACAATTGTTGATCTAAATCATTATAAATATCTTCCCAACTATCTATAGTTTCTTCAGGTAAATATTCTTTTAAATATTTAGGTAAAGTGTTTGTCCAAATCGCACCTGAAATAGAATTACCAACCGCTCCACCGTAATATCCAAACAAACCTAATAAAGCTAACATTGCAGCTGAATCATTATGACTTCCAACTGATAACACGGCTACTTGTTCAACACAAGTGAAAGAAGAACCACCGAAAGCTATTAATATTTGAGTGAAAATTATCCATCTATTGAATGACCAGGTTGACGAAAACGTATCATTAAACCTTCACCTAAAACGTATAATGGAACTCCTATCAAAAGAATCCATTTGTAATAACCTGTTCGACGGATTAAATTACCGGTGGGTAACATCCAAATAGTCGCGATAACGTTGTAGATGTAACTTATATAACCAGCTTCGCTGATGGATAAATCGTATACGACTTGAAGGTATGAAGTGAAATATGACGCCCAACAGTAATATGCTATTTGCCATGTGAAACATAATCCACAAGCGGTGATAACGGTTCGATCATGTAGTAATCTCCAAGGGACGAATGGGACGGGTGAGAGGTACTTTTCATACAAGGTGAAAGCGATGAGACATAGGATACCGGGAACGAGCATGACAATGATGGATGCTGAACGCCATTCGTCGGCTGTGGAAGTGGCGATGGAAAAGGGGACAAGGAAGAGTACCATTCCTCCGGATATGAGGAAGACTCCGAGGACTGTGGGTTAGCGAAGTAGCGAAGTAGCAAAGAAGAATCGAGTAGTGGTTCAGCGAGCTTGGTGGTCTCCCTTGCCAGGACTATGAGAGCCTGTGTAGGAATAGGTAGCTGCATATTGGGGTATGCGACTAAAGAACAGCCATTTTCAAGTTCGTTGACGTGAAATTGCGAGTTCGATGGAATAGACGGGACCAAATAGAAACCAGGGGTTACCCAAAGAGAAAAGCGGGACAGCTGACAACTGGACGAATCGACAACTTGACTATCCAGGATACGATGGAAGAAAATAATATATGGAAACCCAACTCACCATCAAACTCAATCAAGTAGTACCAAACCAACTCTGTCCAGCTCCTCACATCCGGAACAGCCTTCACCACCAAACCCGCCTTTGCAGCTTTCCTCTTATGCCACTGCATCAACCCGAACAATGGCACGGCCACAAAAGGTAGAATGATGGCAAACGCTCCGAAGGCCCATCGCCAGTTGTAATCGTAAAACCTCTCCGAGATGGCAGGACCGGCATAGGCTGTGATGACCCATGGAGAAGCTGTGAAGGCGTATGCGAGACCTCTATCTCAAAGGCTGGATGTGCCGGCGGTGATGACGTCCACGGCGAAGATCATGCCTATGAAGCCTACCGAGTAGAAGCACTGGAGTCAGCCGGCCTCACTCACATAGTTGACTTTGACTGTGGTCGGAAGTGACAGAGGAAGGACCACTGTTGGAGCACATTACAAACAAACTGGGCCGGTTGGGAGAGTGAGAGAGAAACGGTAGGCAACAACCACAGAGGTACCGCGATGTATGGTTCATATCACAGATCAAGAGCCACTGATAGGAAATGCAACAAGATAGATAGGGGCAAGCGGGGATATTGACTCACCTGTGCAGCACAGTACGTGTAGATCTCCGTGCACGCAGCACTCAACACCAGTCCCAATATGGCCAAAACACAACAAGCGAGATACCCATAACTTTTATCCCACAGGTTGAGTATCTTGGCCAGGACCATATAAGCCACCACACTCATGACATTGGATACGATAGATATGACAGGAATGAGAGAGTGTTCTTCGAAACCCGAGGTCACGTAGGCGGTCAAGCTGCCGGTTATTGAAGACTGGAAAGTGTTCACAGTGTAGGTGAGCCACAGGCTGAAAGAGTCAGTCAAACTCACCCTGTCAATTTTGATAAAGAAGATGTTCCACTCACAAGAGATACACCACCCTCAATGATGTCTTACTCCAAGTACGAGTGATAGCGTCTGCTTGTCGTACACCCGGTTGATCATGATCGTGATTCTCTTGAATTTTCGAATCACCCCTTTCTAACTCGTGCAGGGTCTCGCTTTGGACGCTTTCCCCTTCTTTCTCTTTGATATCGTGTCCTTCATACTTGGGACTGGACTCTAGATCCGAAGTGGGTTCGACAGTCGATATCCCATCGACGGATTGTTGTTGTGCCGCCTGGGACAGGACGATAGAAGTGTCGGATTTCATGGTGTTGGGATTCGAATGACTGTCCAGCAGAGAAGATCGTTTCACCGAGTAAAAGGTATAATACTCCACCAGTCGTTCCCCACTCCACACGTCGCACAACTTGGCATCCTGCTTGGCCGAGTGGAATGTACGCAAGAGGAAGTGCAAAACAAGAGGGCGTCCAGTGTCCACTCTAATGTGATAAAAAAAGTGACTCAGGGTCTCGTTGCCTTCTCCCTGAGCAGACGGGATGTTGGCGGGTGTTAACCGCCGATGGCGCCTGTTCTCTTTCGTGGGCGGCTATTTCACTGAACGTCGGCCGTAGATTTGTAGATGCTAGTCGAGATCAGTAGGATGCTGAGTGGGAGAAGTGACGAAAGGAGTCAAAGGAGGTGAACCGAGTGGGAGATGCATGGGTGAATCCTATCGCCTGAGAGCCTCTAGCCATCCAACTGCGAGCTTACAGAGTCTGTCGCGAGCCATCTTACATCCACGCTGTGTCCCGCACCCTCCAAGATAACCGTCTCAAGTTTGGCTCCAGCAGCAGAGGTCCATCGATCCAAGGTAGCGGAGATATCAGGTAGACGGCAGGTCTCATCTTTCTTGCTGTAGATGGCTAGAGCAGGAGCGGAGAGACGACCGAAGGAAGTCGAGAGGGGGTGCTTATGATTCATGGGGTTATTTTCAAGTGTGTCAGGAAGGTCTGAGGAGAAATAGTCATCGTCGCCTCTGATATCATCAGCTTTCCGTCAGTGACTTTTGTGATAGTAGTATTCCGGAGACTCATCGAATATGGACTGACAAGGTGACTGAGGCGATGGACAGGGAGAGTAGAATCTGGTGTCCTGTCACTTATTTCTTGAGCAATGACTATTCCATATTATATCACCCTTGGACAGTAGATGTTGATGAGAAACTCACCCGACTCCGACCAGACTATGCAGTCGATAAGCCGTCACTGGTCCTCCTACCGTCTGACAAAAGTTCCGATCGAGAACTTGCTGACTCTGTTCTTCCACTATTAATCCCTTGGCTATCTCTAGCTGAGCACCCCAGCCCCAGTCATCCCCCTCAGCAGAATTCGATTCAAAATACTCGCGATCACTGATGGGAGCATGCATGATCCGCCCTTGGACCGGGGCAAGGGGAGAGAAGGTACTTGAGGAGGAAGAGAGGTAATGGATGACATCTTGAGAACCGGTGGAATGACCCATGAGGACGACGGTGGATATGCCTATCGTGAGCCATGATTCCCGTCATCTCTTCTCTTCTCGTTGATACCACATCAGAGACACGTAATTAAGTAGCAAGTACCTATCGGAACTTCACCAGGAGAAAGGGGAGAATGGCAGCATGGCATGAAAATCTCACCTTGACGCCGAAGATGGGTAACCAAGTCGGACATCTCTCTCACGTCGTTATCCAGCGAACCCATCCCCCAACCTCTATACGCACTAGACCAATGCATCAATACTCTGATCGTCAGAAACATCTATCCAGAGGATCACTCACTACATCCACCCTGCCTCTCAAAGAGCCTCAGAAAGAGGTACCACAAATCCCGGCTGCAACATCCCGCAGAAGAACCCTCCAATCAAGACGACCGCCTTGGTAGAGCTGACATCACCAGTTGAGAAATGAGCCAGGTCGCCAGCTGATGTGGGATAGGTCGCCAAGTTGCCAGAAAGGCGAGACATGGTTTGAGTCAAGAGTAAAGTGTGATGTTCACTCAGTCCCTGGCCGACTCTTCTCCACTCTGGTTTTAATTGCCGTCGGTACAGTATGATCGTCCATGTCACAGTTCACCTAGCATACATCTTCGGCGGATGATCTCACCTCAAGGCAGCCCAATCTGAGAGAGGGGAGCCAATCCATGCATTAACCCAAGTTTACAGCTGAAGGGCCCTCTTTTAGCATTGATCTTATTGCAGATCATGTTGCCCACACCAAAGACCCCAAATCTATGCATGTGTCATGTGGAGGCTACTCTGTGATTGGTCAAAACAAGATATGGGATAATGGTAGAGGTGGGGAATGAGCTAGATCCATCCATCCATCATTATCCCAAGAGGAAGACCCTTCAGTGGTGGGAAGATAGAAGGGTGCCATCATGAACTGCCCAGAACCCTTGATGGGTTCCCTGTAATTTATGATGGCATTTTTTTGGGGTGCTACCTTTCCCCAACCATCAATTCTGCAGCACATGCTGCATCCGTGAAACATCCGTGAAAAGCTGTGGTCCTCTTGGGTATATAGGATGCATCCTGCGGTCTTGTCTCCACTCTTCTTCCTCTTCATTTTCATTCCTCACTTCTTCTATTTGACAATTCCCACTTTTCCTTGCTGCAACATGAGTGGACTCTTCTACCCTGCAATGGTAGGTTTTACATTTCTCTTCCCACAAGTCTCTCCTCTCCTCTCCACTTCTCTCCCTCATTGACTCTCCTCCTCCCAGGCTTTGAATTCCCTCACTCTGTGCTCTTCTTCACCTCTCTCTCTTGACCTGTGATTCTATGCTTACTATCACTCTATTATACCCCATTCCATGAGCTCCTATCATCATTGTTACTCATACCTTCTCTGGTTTGATTCCTTCCCCTCAAAAGTCATTGCTGGCCATGAAGCTGATATCAGAACAATCAAAACCCTCTCAATGCACAAGATACCTGCTTGATATGCTACATGTCCTTCAATGACTACAGGACCTTGGATTGTCACATGTCCCTGCATCATCCACTCGAAGTTGCTGTGAGTTTCCAGTCCCTGTTGTCTTCCCCTTCCCTTTAGCTGGTAGCTGACCTACAGCTCCATTATCAATGGGACACCCTCATCCCCCTCCTGCAAGATAGAGTCACCCCTCAAAGCTTATTCTCCTGTGTCCCAGGTTGTCACTTCACTTCTGCCAGTCATATCATCATGATGGCTCATGCTGCTAGTCATCCAAGGATGGTTCTTTGTAAGTCTTCTGAGGCTGGACTGTCATATAAGCTAATCAATGTAGCAGACATGACAGGTGCTCAAATCAATCACATGGAACAACACTTTGTTGGTGAGTCAAGTCCCTCTCTTGATGTACTGTCACTTACATTTAGAACCTCATCTACTTCAATCCCCTCCCTCCCAATACAGTCAACCTCTCCAACATCACCTGTCAGAACTTCAGTGGGAGCTCTACAAAGTGGACATTAGGACTAGTGGAAGAGTCATAGGGTGTCAATATAACTTCAGACACAAAGTTACTGGTCAATGTAAGTGTGTACATGCAAAGAAGTTCCATGGTGGTCAGGTGGAAGTGGAGGAATGGAAGGTGCTTAGGGCAAGAAAAATTGAGGAGGTGAGGTGGAAGCTAGCCAATGGTCATTCCTTCCAGAAACACAGGGGAGAGAACTGGCAATGGGCTATAGAAAATAACCACATCTAAATTTGGTAGAATGTTCATATCATTTTGCTGGGGGTTAGGGGGTTACAGCGCGATCCTGGGGGGGGGGGGTTTTTCGTCCAGGGCCGGGAGGGGGGTGTATGCTATACCAGTTGAAAGCTCTGATCGTGTAGATTCCAAATCTACAAAGGCCTGGACTGGGGGCAAAGTATTGAGTGAGCTAGAGCCAGTCAAAGTTGGTTGGGGTATGATTTTTTGCTAAAATTTGGTCGATTTTTGAAAACTCCTCTGGTTTTGTTGTCAAATGTCAGAAGGTGTCAGTATGTAGTACCAGGGGATAGAGCTGACTGTGGAGATTCAGGATCCGCAAGAGTAGAAGTGGGGGGCCAAGTATTGATGGCCACTTGTGCACTCAAAGTTCATGCAGTAATCAATTTCATTGCAAAGTCCACCAATTTTTCAAAACCTTGCAGTCTTTGCTGTGTAATGCCCACAGCTGAGAGTCGGGTGGACGCATCCATAGATTGCAGCACTCACAGTCTGAACTCATAAACCAAAATTTGGGAGGGGCCAGAAATTCATGGTGCTACAACCCGTCACAGGTGGTGGTGAATTGAACTCTTCGCAAATCTGGTTTTTTCTTTCACTCCAAGATGTTTCCTGCTGGACCTTTGCCTGTTGTCAGTGTGGATGAGCTTCCATCATGTAATGTTAATAACTGTGCAATGGTACATCTGATGCATCTCAAACATACATTGTGAATCACTGGCACTTTTCAAGGAAACCGGGCAGAGCCCGGAGGAAAACCTTGCAAAGGGGGCAGCGACCACTACTACAATAATGTACATATTACAAGTCTATTTCCATCCTGAGGCCAAATTCACCATCCATTATCCTACCTCTGATAGACATCCTCCAAAGACACCAGATTCTCATAATGCTCTTCTTGTAGGTACAATGGGATGAACCTTGTTTCAGGACCAAACTCTCCTACCTTGATCCATACCAGCTCCCCGTTCTCTGTTTTCTTCAGCACTGCCACCGCCACCTTGTAAGTCCTACATAGAGCCTCAAGCATGATGTGATCTCCCCATGTTCCCAATTGTGCCATCTCATGCAGATACCCATCCAGCCCATCCTCATCTTCCATGAACGGCTCAAGGAAGTCCCGGTTCTTCCTGGCCCAGCTTATTGCTGCCCTTCTGACTGTCTTGTGTGTGGTGTTGATACCTCCAAAAGCCATTGCAAATGCTGTGAACATGCAATTACCATCGCCTTTTGTCCATCGAGTGTGTAGAAGGACCGGATGTATGGGCAGTCTGATAAGTTCGTCTCTTTGAGGAAGGTGGAACCTTGGCCTTATGAGTTTGATCCTCAGGGGTTAGGGGGTTAGGGGGTTAGGGGGTTAAGGGTTACATAGGGATCTGGGGGGGGGGTTTTGATCCTCATCACTCGAAATGTGGTGTTTATGGTACTCATTCTGCATCATTTTTCGAGGAGATTTCAGAAATTGTTCCCGTTCAAAGGCAGGTCCTTTGGTTCCTGAGATAGCGTTTTTTTATTCCCCATATCACAGGCGAGAGTTTGACTTTGAGGAAATGGAGGACTTATGGTACTCATTCTGCATCATTTTTTGAGGAGATTACAGAAATAGTTCCGATGCAAAGGCAGGTCCTTTCGTTCCTGAGATAGCAAATTTCTACTCCACATATTATGATTACCAGCTGCACCCATTTTTCACGCTGGATTCAGATCTGATACTTGTTCAAAGTTAATCTGCTCCTCTGAGTGTACTGTGATACTCCCAGTTGTCCTCCAGTTAAGCCATCTATCATTTTAGGTGCTGCTCAGATGTCATGTCTAGGCTATAATAATGCTTCCTGATGATCCTAGCACTGCATTTCGTCTGTGTTCCCTGAGTGAGATTTTGTGATTGGGGCACCTCATCAGTGCAGGCTTCACCAATTTAAGCTCCTCACATGTGCCAAGTCTTTCCATTCTGAGGTCTCACAGAACCCATCTCCTTTATAATGAATGCCTCAAATGCCTCATTTCACTTATATTGAATTCCTCACATGAGCCATTTCCCTCATTTTGACTTTCTTGCATGAGCCACCTAACTCATTTTGGGTTCCTCACTTGAATCATCTTACTTATTTTGAGCTCCTCACATGAGACATCTAACTCATTTTGGCCTCCTCACATGAGCCATCTGACTCATTTTGACCTCCTCACATGAGTCATCTGCTCCATTTTTGGTCACTCACATGAGCCAGTCCCTCTATTTTGACCCCCTAACAATATTCTGCGGTCACTGGGGGGGCCCAGTGACTGCCCCACCCTGCTGGGGGCCTCCCCCCGATAGTCACTGGGGGTCTATCTGGTGCAATACTGCACTTCTTGAGGTTCTCTCTTCACCAGGATGTAGCTGACATCCAGGGCTTTCAGAATCTGGCTTCAGCAGAGCTTCTGTGGGGGTTTTGACAAAACTGTATGCATCAGAAGAGAAAAAACAGCCTCTTCACTTTGAAAAAGCCTGGGTGGGGGAGTCACTGGGGGGTCAAAATGGACCCCCCAATAGTCACTGGGGGTCTATCTGGTGCAATACTGCACATCTTGAGCTTTTCTCTTCACCAGGATGTAGCTGACATCAAGGGCTTTCAGAATCTATCTTCAGGGGAGCTTATGTGGGGGTTTTGACAAAACTGAATGCATCAGAAGAGAAAATACAGCCTCTTCACTTTGAAAAAGCCTGGGTGGGGGAGTCACTGGGGGGTCAAAATGGACCCCCCAATAGTCACTGGGGGTCTATCTGGTGCAATACTGCACATCTTAAGGTTTTCTCTTCACCAGGATGTAGCTGACATCAAGGGCTTTCAGAATCTATCTTCAGGGGAGCTTATGTGGGGGTTTTGACAAAACTGAATGCATCAGAAGAGAAAAAACAGCCTCTTCACTTTGAAAAAGCCTGGGTGGGGGAGTCACTGGGGGGGTCAAAATGGACCCCCCAATAGTCACTGGCGGTCTATCTGCTGCAATATTGCAAATCTTGAGGTTTTCTCTTCACCATGATGTAGCTGACATCCAGGGCTTTCAGAATCTGTCCTTAGCAGAGCTTATGTGGGGGTTTTGACCAAACTGTATGCATCTGAAGACAAAAAACAGCCTCCTCACTTTGAAAAAGGCAGAGTGAGGGAGTCACTGGGGGGGTCAAAATGGACCCCTTAATAGTCACTGGGGGTCTCTCTGTTGCAATACTGCACATTTGGAAGGTTTCTCTTCACCAGGATGTAGCTGACATCCCTGGCTTTCAGAATTGGTCTTCAGCAGAGCTTATGTGGGGGTTTTGACTGACCTGTATGTATCAGAAAGGAAAGACTTATGTTTTTTCATCAAAGAAGGCTTGTTGGGGGAGTCACTGGGGGGGTCAGAATGGACCCCTCAATAGTCACTGGGGGTCCATCTACTGCAATACTGCACATCTGGAGGTTTTCTCTTCACCCAGATGTAGCTGACACCCAGGGCTTTTGGAATTTGTCTTTAGCAGCACCTAACTAGGGGTTTTGACAGGTCTGTAGGCACAGAGGATGGAAAGACACTTTTTCACTTCTGAAAACCCAAGTGCCACATATCACAACTCCCAGGCCACTATGAATCACCTTCAAACACCTTTGCCTGTGCATGCAAGACACCTACCCAGCTTTGGTGTTACCCCCATCATGCCTGCATACTATCAAGTGAACACCCCACTGAGAGCAGATGTACATGGCAATTGTAAGTTGCATTGCAGAGTACTATTCAGCTTGCAGCACTAATATCAGATATCACAAGCATGGAAGTAGGCTGGGCCACCTTTCATGAGCATCTCCTGTCAACTTCAGATCTACCTTATCTGAATGACTTTCAAGTTAGCTTCTGCCTGTCTATGCTTCAGGGGTCAATAGAGCCAACCATAGCAGGATGCTGGTGTGAGTTCCTCCCACCAAGTGGAAGCTGATCTTGAAAGCTGATTGATAGCCCATGTTTCCCTTCCTGGCTCACCCAATGTCTCTCTCCATGCCCATGTCAATCTGCTGCTACTCAGATTGGAGATCATTGGTGTGTTCTGGGAATGGTGTGATTTCAGGGGGGTCAATCATTCTCTCAATGTGATAGACCCAGGTCAACTCCAGTTTTACCTGTGGAGGCTCATGGAGAGCAGAGGTTTGGAAGCAGTGTCACAGTTCTTCATGGCACTGTATCAGCATGTACCAGATGGACATGCCTCAAGGCTTTGCTATTATGTTTTGAGGTTAATGGGTACTGAACTTTGAAGTATGTATCCTGGTCTGTTCTGATATGGTGAAGGCTCATGAACAGTCCTCTCAAAAATAAGTTCCTTCAATCCATCATGGCAGCTCATTTTATCCAAATGGGTACAGATGCCTCTTCCCAAATCAAGAGTTATGGATGCATCATTTGATTTTACTATGATGAGCTACTGAACCAGTTGGATCTCTTGCAATGACAGTTCTACACCTCTTGAAAGTAATCCTCTTTTCAGACATCTCTTCTGGTCTGGTGGTCAGTCAACAGTCAGATTTCAATATAAAGACCTACTTCTACTCCTTGCCTTTTCCCTTGCCCTTGCCAGTGTTGCTAGAGCCAACTTCTTCCTTTACTTGCTTAGCTCTCATCTCCCTCTTCCTAGCCCTTTGCTTTGCCTTTCTAATTCTCTCCTTCTCCCTTTTTTCTGCCTTTGCCTTCTCACTCATCACAGATCTCTTCCTCCCTGCACTGCTGCTCTCTGCCACTCCTTCCCTGTCCTGCCTGTTGAATATCTGTGCCTGGGTCTCCAACTGTTGGGGAGGTTCCACTTGAGGTCTGGGAGAGAGTTGAGGCATGTAGTAGCTAGGCCCAAAGAAGTGACAAGAAGTGGTATTGTTTCTGGAAGGGTGAGAAAGGGGAGGTGGAACAACAGGAGTATCCTGGAGGTATAATTGCTGAGGGGATGGTACTTGAGCAGTAAGTTCTGGCTGGGCTGGTTGGAGATGGCAGACTCCTGAGTATTGAGTACCTTGGATAGAGGTCTTGATCTGTAGCTGAATCATAGATGGCTGAGGGTTGACCATGATAGACAGGATGAGGTGGGAAGGAAGTCTGAGGTTGTCTCTAGAAAGCTGGCTGCAAAGTTTCACAGAACTCTACCCAGACTGCCACATTGCATCATCTCCATATCTCCATATCTCCATATCTCCATATCCCAACCATGAAATTTCTACAACCACTCTGATTCTGCTCTTTTGCTCAGTACAATATTCATCTCAAGCAGACCTCAAATCAGAAATTTCTACAACCACTCTGATTCTGCTCTTTTGCTCAGTACAATATTCATCTCAAGCAGACCTCAAATCATAACTCAAAATGGTCAGTCTGTACCTCACATCCCTGCCAAGCTGACCAGCAGTCTTTCAAGCTTCAAGGAACATTCATCTGCTCCCTTTGCAGCAAGTTCTGTGCAACACACTCTAATTATGGTTCACATCTAGCTATGCAGCATCCCTATGACATAGCTGTGAGTTATCTCCACTCCCTCAAACATTTCTGGTTGAGAGATAGGGTTGATGCTGACCAACAGCTTGTTTTCAAAGGAGATACCCAACCTTTCCTACATCAGACAAGGCTGGGACCCCATTCCAAATTCACCTGTGTGTCAGGATGTCCCTTTACCAGCACCAAGCATCTCCCCATGTTGGCTCATGCTGCATCCCATGTCAGAGAGTTATCCAGTGAGTTCTGTTCAGAAGTTGAAAACCTGCTGACATGTCAGATGAAGATTTGATCAGTCTTGATCCCAAAGATGAGCCAGAAAGACAACAGATCCTCTATATCCCAGGTGAGCCAAACACTTCACACTCCAGCCAGCCTCCCAGCTAGGTTTTCCACATTAAGCTACTGTACCTCTCCTCTCTTCTTGGAAGTTTCAGCTGTCCTCTGACCTCCAGATCAAGACCAAAACAAGTACCACATCCCTCTCAACCAAGAACCAGTCCTGACTACCCATGGTCTGGCCTATCATTCTATCCTTCAAGTCTTCATCTGCACCATCTGCAAGAATGGTGTCAGAGGTTCCCATCTCTTGGCTCATTGTCAACAACACTCTCTTCCCACCACCCCTCAAGATATCCTGGACATCCTGGCTACCTACACCCCTCACACTGGGAGTCACCCTCCACTCCCCAGTTTTACCAACAGTCAGCCCATGGTAGCCCTACCTTTACTCCCCATCCAAGAGGGGTTTTCATGTCATCTCTGCAGATTCTGCTGTCCTGCTCTCAACACCATGAAAAACCACTTTTCCAGACAACACAAAGGCAACCCTTACAAGGATCATTCCTCAAACACCCAGCTACAGTGTCTATACTCTCAAGGGACCAGGGTATTCTTCCCAGTTCAACAACCAGACCATGCTATTGTGGGAGACACACTCTACTCCAGATTCCTGCAATCTCTACCTCCTCAGCCCAAGACACAACCCATTGAGGCTTTGGGAGAGAAGGAGTATTCTCCATTGATGAGGAGGCTTGGGTGGATGAGACATGTGGAGGGGCATGATCCAGTACTGCTTTCCAGTTTGGTAGCTGGGCCCAGGGTGGATGAAGAGCATCTTCACATGCTGAAGAGAATGGTCAAGGGGTATTTCAAAGAGGTGGAGGAGGTTGTCAAGAAGACTCCAAATGAGGTGATCCTCCAGTGGTTGAACAGTGAGACACCAGAGCAGTCAGTCATGTCCTTGACTTGGCACAAGCTGATTCCAGATACAACCATGATCCTTACAAAGCACTGCAGAACCCTGAAAGCTTCCAGAAATACACAACCTTTTTCAGCAGGCTGTTCTGTTTCCTGCTCAGAGTGGTAAAGGGAGATCACCCTTCCTATGTGCTTCCCCTCACCTCTCAACAGCAAGCATTTTGTCAAGATCTCCACTTGGTCCTTGAAGATGGAGAAGACCAGGAAAGGTTCAACCCCATCTTCCATGCTCTGGCACACTCACTCCTCACATTCTCTCCTCCTCAAGCTGTCAGGGATCCACACCAGTATGCTCTCATCTGTTTCCACACCCTAGTCAACCTCCTACCAGATGGACATTTCTGTGGACCAAGGGACATGACCCCCAAGCTGGCAATGCTTCAATGGGGGTTCAAAGGAGTTGTAATGAGACAAATTCAAGCCAGGTTGGACGAGGAGGGAGACTGGCTCTCTAGTGAGGAGTTGGAGAGGTGAGATTTACCACTCCCAGCTGAGTGTCACTGACAGCCAGTCTGATCAGACAGGAGGTCTCAGTTCTCCATGCAGGTAGACTATCACCATTCTCATCACTGCTGTCCAGCAAGGCCCTCATCAACCACATGGCATTCAGTCAGCCAGACCTGCCAAATGTGTACTGGAGGAACACACAGAAGACCCTTTTGGTGGTGAATGGTGAGAGACTGGAATTGGAGAACCTCAAGGAGGGCATTCACAGGCTGGAAAAGGACATGACTGAATACTTTGAAGAAAACCTTCTCCTCAATCTGCCACTGGCACATTTTCCCTGCCCTCCATTGGGGGAGATTGTGGACCATCCAAGTCTGGATGAAGGGGGATATAATTTTGTGGAAGAGGAGACCAACCCATTCAAGGCAAGCAGGTGGAGGTTGGTGCAGCATATATTGGAAGATGAGGAACAATCAGGTATGCTGTATCTTGAGGACTGCCATGAGCTGACTGTCAGTGGTATTCACCCAAGGTCTCCTAGACAAAGTGCCCTTATGGAGAGTGGACCAGCTTCACCAGTATCTCCAAAAGTGTGCTTCCTTCATGGACAAGCTGGCTGTCCTTATCCATCTCACCTATGGGGCACCAGCAAGAAGGACTGAACTTATGGTTCACAAGATCAGTAACAGCTTGGGACAGAGGAATGTCTTCTTCATCAATGGGAGAATAGTCCTGGTATCAAGATATCACAAGGGATCCAATCAAACCTCCTCAGACAAAGTGAGCTTTCACTGTTGAAATGGTACCTCAGCTGATCTCCCAGACAATCCCCAGATTCCTTCCCATATCCCTGTCCCTCATCTTGACCATTTATCTAGCCTATGTCAGACCGTTTGAATGCTTTATCCTCAACCACTTGAACAACCCAGAAGGAGCCAAAGTCCATGCGACCTATCTGTTCTGCAGCAGAGGAAAGCGATGGGAGGCCGATTACTTTTCCTCCCTTCTCTCCACCACCACCTTCACATACTGCAAAACCAGACTCAACCCCTCAACTTGGAGACATGCTTCAATAGCCATCTTCAAGGCCAAGAACATCAGACATGCGTTGGAACATGGGGACACAGTGCAGGATCTGCAGGCTGGACACAGCACCAGGACTGCTGAGCAACATTATGCGCTGGACAGGGAGGACATCATGGCCATGGGGGATTCCACATTTCTGCTGTTCCACCAATCCAGCATGGAATGGCAGTCTCTGATGGGATATCCAGTAGAAGGGGGTCCAATGGAGGATGGAGGATACCTTGAGGAGAACAAGGAGGAAAGCTATCCCCAGGAAGTCAAAACCCCAGCACCTGCCCAGGCATCAAAACAGATCTCAAGCCAAAGCCTGGAGCAAGCCATGGACAAAGCTGTGGACAAAATACTTGGGCAGGTGGTAGAGAGACTTGCAGAAAGCCATCAGGGAATGTTGTCAGAATTGGAAGGGAGGTTATTCAAAAGACTTCAGATCAGACAAGCACAAAGTGAGGACAATACATCATCATCCTCAGAGCCTCTTCCCACCTGCCCCAGTCTGCCTTCCATTCAGTCTTCTACTCCAGTAGAGTCTTCCAAGGACACCGACGACACCAGCTCTTCAACAAGCCTCAGAAGCAGCATGCTCACAGGTTTGAAAAGAATGTTTGGGCCTGATGCTACATGGAGAAACCAATGGCAGGAGGAAGGTTGTGAGATGGTGGCACAGGGGGGAAAGAATCTACTGTTGATTGGGCCTACATCTGCTGGAAAGACATGTTTCTGGATGGTCCCACTGCTTTCAGGGAGGGAAAATGGCAAGATGACAGTGATCATTGTTCCACTGAGAGCCCTGCTGAGAGACTTGATGGCCAAGGCTTCTAAGTGTGGATTCAGGGCTGTTGAGTGGAAGCCAAGAATGGCTGCCCATGAGAGGCTTGTGATAGTTTCAGTGGAGGTGGGAGTGTCTGAGGAGTTCTGTTCATGGCTGAGGGGGGTGGATCATCTAGTGAGTTTGACAGAGAGAGACCTGAGCTGATCCCAGGCTAGAATTGTTTTTGAAGAAGCACATCTAGCCCTCACCTCCTCATCCTATCGATCAGTCATGTTTCAATTGGAGACTTTCAAGCAGTTCCCAGTCCCAAAAGTTCTCATAACAGCAACCTGCCCCCCATCCTGCACCAATGACCTCCTCCAGAAGTTCCATCTCAGCCAGATCACCTGCCATCGAACAGCCACCAACAGACCTGAAGTTCATTATTCAGTATCCTCAAGCCCAACCACCTCCTCAAATAGGGTCCAACAACTGCAGGACTCTGTGAAGATGATTTTACCGAAACTCAATGAAGATGATCAAATACTGGTGTTTTGCAAGACACATGCAGAGAGTGAAACCATGGCACAAAGCCTTGGATGTGACTATCATCATGCAGGCAGAGAGGACAGAAACCAGGTTTTGCAAGACTTTGCCAGTGGCACAAGAGGACAGGTGCTGTGCTGTACAAGTGGCTTGGGAGCTGGAATGGATCTCCCCATGGTCAGAGCAACCATACATGTGGGTGAGCCCAGCAGCTTTGTAGATGCTGTTCAGGAAATGGGCAGAGTTGGGAGAAGGGGACAGGAGTCCTGGTGTCATATAATCAGGCAGCAGAGGTGGGGCAGGGATCAGGTGGGACTCAGGCAGCTGAAGGAATGGTTAGAGGGCAAGGACTGTTTGAGGAAGGGACTCAGCTTGTTCATGGATGAACAGCAGGTGGATTGTGAGCAGTTGGATGGTGCCATGAGTTGCAGCCGGTGTGGGCCCTCTCCCTTTCTCCCACCCTCAATCCTGTCCTTCCAGCAGTCCTCCCTTCCCTTGACCTCAAGACAGACTTTGTCAATGTTCAAGGGTCCCGCCCCACCCTTGCCATCAATGAAGACACCTGAAACTCCTACACCATCTCAAAAGGGGAACACTACCCTACTCTCTCTCCTCCCAAAGAGAGGACCCTCATCCACACCAGCCAGCAGCAGCCCCCTCATGACATCCAGCCAGTCCATCAGAAGAGACTCGGTCTCCCAGCTCTCCAAAGAAGCTCAAGTAAAACAATTCAAGGAGGAACTCCGTCACAAGATCAAGAAAGTGGAATGGGCCTGTCCAAGATGCCTTGCTTCTGGTGTCTATGACAAACATCCTCTCTTTGTTTGTCCCAATCTGCCTGAAGACTGGTTTTTCCTCCACTCTCAACCATGGAAAAACAGTTTCCAATTTCCACCAAGAAAACTCTGCTTCACCTGCTGGTTACCAAAGCCTTTTGGGGACTACCTCTACCACCATGAGCACAAGTGCCTGTTTCCTTCCATGATACCGGAAATGCTCCTCTCAGTCTTTGAAGTTGATCCAGAAGGGATGAAGGAGGGGCTGCAGCTGAAAGGTGTTGTTGAGGATCTGAAGGGTTGGCAAACTTGGTTGAATGACATGGAAGGTCCAGGAGGGATTCTGAATATGTGGTATGCTGTGGACTGGCTTATCAGCAGAGTTCTCAACAAAGGAAGGTTCTAGGCCAGAAGGTATAATCTTTGTTTTGTTTTGTGGAATTTATCCTGGCCAGGCAGTTTTCTTTAAAATCTTAATCATCTGTCCTTTACTCTCTTGTCATTCATCATTTCAACTTTCATACCCTCAAATGACTTTCACTTTCTCATTCAGGCTACCTATCATCACTTTCCACTTCCACATCAACTCTTTCTGGACTCTATTGCTCTCCACTTTCACAGTCTCCCTCCTCACTTCATCCTTGTCTCTCTCCGTCCAATTCTGAACATCTTCACTGTCTGGTCAAAACTTCAAGCACACCATGTGTCTGTCTCAAGGAATCTCTGATTGGGTGGAGAAGGATAGCCACTACAGTGACTGGCAAAGATTGGCAAGCATCCCAGTGATGGACAGGCAGCTCCCTCCATCCAGTAAGTCAGCCACCCCAACACCAGCTGACCTTCCACCCCAACACCAGCTGACCTTCAGAACACCCTCTAGACCAAGGACATCTCTCCCTGCAAGCCAACCTGCTATATGACAACCACATAGGGTGGCTCAAGAACTGTCCACTTCTGTTCAGTCCAACCCAACTCCAACATAGAGCAAACTTCTACAATGCCTGGATCAGAGGTGAGCATTAGCACTTACCTCACTACTCAGCTGACCCCAGTTCAAGGATGGCCCCAAGATAAATACACCCCATACATCCCCTTGAAGGTCCATCTAGCAACCATCCTTCAGAGACTTTTGGTCATCCAAGATGTAATGAAATGGGCTGTCAGACAGGGGATCCTTGAAGTGGAAGGAGACATCATGGACAGCTTTGTGAAATGGTGTTACAACTTGCATGTAGGGATTGGAAAGATGGAGGCTGGGGCTTATATCAGGGAGAAAATACATGATCTCCACCAGTTTGTGAAAAAAGGAGAGCCTCTGGGTATGGTGGCCAGGCTGTGCTCTGGAGTGACCATCAAAATCCACAATCAGTAGTTGATACCATATTATCTCTCATGCATCAAATTCACCACTCCAACACCATTTTAGATGTTGACAATGAAGCACAGCTGCCAAGTCACATTTGGTACAGTTCAGTAAACCAAAGCATTTTACTGCCAGACCCAATGCAGGTTTCGGATAAATGTCTGGGAATTGTTGGCAAATTTTAATCACCCAGTTGTGTTTCCATCTGTCTCCTCCTTCCCATCCATCTCACTCTTTACAGTCATCACAGTTCTCATATCCCTTACATTTCTACCACACACTTCTCTTTCAGGAAGACACTTTCTATCACCCAAGCAAAAATGCCAAACCAAACAAGTGAGTGCCCCGCAGTTTGGAGTGAGCTATGTCCAGTATTGACAGCAGTCCTGACATGTCAACTCTGGACCCACCTCCATGACCACTTTCACAACAATATCCTCACAATCTCCCCCTATGTCTGGACCACTGGAGGAATTACCATCACCTGGGCAGAATTGGTGTTGGCTTTGCCTGATCTTTCTGGAATGGGTGAGTGCTTAGTGTGCTGTCTCATGCTGACCAACAGAGTGGCCACCCCTCAGACAGATCCCAAACTTCCTCCTCTTCTCTGGTGACAACCATGGGGTGCAAGGAGGATCCTGCTGCCGACTTAAGCGCCATATCAAGACTCTCTGCCTCAGGCTGGAAGCCATTCACCTCATCAGAACCAAGGCTACTGCCTTGGGAGCAGTTCCTATACCAGCAAGAATTGTCAGGACCAAGCATCTTCTCTACCAGTTGTGGTGTTTGTTTGTGGAGGAGGGACACAGGGGTATTCAGTCTTTTTTCTATGACTTGTACATAGTTGTTCCTGATGGGGATCTTGAGAGACTCCCTCTCTATTTGGAGGTCAGACTGAACAGGTTCCAGTTGATCTGGTAGTGACCACTGCACAGCCCTATAGGATTGTAGGAGACATGAATCTGGATTGCTTCAGCTGCACTCAACTTTTCTGTCCATCCTCCAGCTCATCCTTGCTAACTCTGTTCCTCAGCAAGTATCCAGTAGAATTTGACTCCATCAAAAATGAATGAAAGAAAAATACTTTGTTCAATTTTGTCCCCAGGGAGTGGCACCATCTCAAATTTGCTTTCTTTCTTTCCCACAGTCTCTCTCTCTTGCTGTCACTCTCCTTCCTACAGGCACTTTCATTGCTCCAAAGCTGTCATGCCCCATTATTACGCAGTAAACACCCTGGTCAAGCCAAACAGGACTGGCAAATGTGAGTTCCATTCCAGGTCTCCTTTGATCATTCAATACTGACATCAGATGTCACAAGGATGGAACTGGGCTGGGTCACTTTCCATGAGGCAGTTTTGTCTACCTCTGGCCTGCCATGCCTGAATGACTTTGACACTGAGTTCTGCTTGGCTATCCTGCTGGAATGGGTGGAGCAAACTCTGGAAGAAAGATTCTGTGAGTCCTTGCCTGATCTGCCCAGAGGGAGCTGACCAATGGACTATGTCTCCCTACCAGGTTCACCCAATGTCCCCTTACTTGCCCATGTCAGGCTCCTCCTTCTAAGGTTAGAAATAATTGCTACATTTAGAGACTGGTGTGAGCTTGTGGGAGCCACTCATTCCCTTCATCATATAGACCCTTTTGACATCCAAGACTATCTGTGGAGGCTCATGGAGAAGAGAGGTGTGCAAGCAGTGTCACAATTCTTCTTGGCAATGTACCAGCATGTTCCAGATGGACATGCCTCCAGGCTGGGCTATTACATATTGATGTCAATGGAGATCAAAATGTGAAGTATGCATCATGTGTGATTATCTTCCATTTCAGCTGTCCCAACACACAGCTCATCTGCCTTGTCCACTCATCCACTGCTGACCATCAGTCATCTCAGTGCACATATCCTTCCCTTGATTCCCCAGGAGTAGGTGTTGCTAGGTACTCTCAGGCAGGTTTTTCCTTTGGCTTGCCATTCAATATCTGCAGCTGTTAGCCTTTGGGATATGTGGTGAACTCAGCTTACCAGCTCTTCTTCAGAGATTCCATGGCTGCTTTCCATATGCATCAGGTAAGCTGACCTTTTCAGAAGTCCTTTGGGATCACAGAGGTGGCAGACTTGATGACTGGGCTTGTACTGCCAGTCAGATAAACACATTTCCCTCACTCACCTTTGTCCCATGTTCTACCTTCTTGTGAAAGGCCAGCTGGTAAGGCCTATCAAATCTTTGAGAGCAGTTCTGTGTGTTACAAGGAAACCTCCTCCTCTACAAAGTCAGCCCTGTTCACCCCTAAGAACTCACCACCCAGTGATTGCAGATGTCCCTATGGTGGTCCATTGCCAGCTGGTTCTGTTCTTCATGGCAGCATAACCCATACTGACATTTGTACTTTGCCTTCAGAGGTACATTCAACCCCTTGAGCCATCAGCTTTGACTTTTGCACCAGGGATGCTCACTTCTGTGCCACTGCCAGCTGTGTTCATGGTATGTATGCTGGTATGACAGATTTGGGCTACTTGTTGAAGTTGATTCCAAGGGAGTGGGTTCTGTAATCAAAGCAATTCACAGGAGACAACAGGGGATTGGGTGTTTAAATGGGGTTCTCAGATAAAGGCAGACAGACTCAGAGAGTGAGAGCCTCTTTTGTTCTCTTCTTCCCAATCATCTGACATTCCTTCTTGGTTGCTCTATACTCAAGCTTTGTGAAGATGTCAAGGAGTGAGTGACATAGTGCACATCAGAGCTAACCACAGTAATCACCTGCCAGCAGTTGACTGAGTCTTTGATCAAGTTCACAAGAGCAGTGTCCCATGTCAGTCCTGTGATATGGATTACAGGAATGGTTACCATAACTCAAGAGGAGTTGTTGGAGTTCATGGGTAGTTTCTCTACGAGATGTGGGTGATCCTTCCAAACCTGTCAGAGGGAACTCATTCAGCAGACCCCATTCCCTTGGTATTCCCCCCAAGCCTTATATTCTCTCCTCAAAGTATTCATCAAAGTCCAGATGGAGTCTGCTGTGTCTCTATGGCCCATATCCACATTCTCTTACTCAGGTTGGAAGTCATCCATCTGATCAGGAGTAAAGCATCAAGGGTTGGAATGACTCCATACCCTCAGAGGATTATGTCAGTAGAGGACTTGATGGAGAAGATGTGGAACTTGCAGAACCAGGGAGGGAGTTATGCTATGGAGTCTTTCTTCAGAGATCTTTACCTAGAGGTTGGTGAAGGCCATGTGGAGAAGTTGCCCATGTTCCTAGCAAGGAGACTTGAGTAGAGTATGCATTGACTGCTGCCCTTTCATACCAGTCAGGAAAGTATAAACACTCTGTCTGGTGATAATCTGGTTGTGTGGGTTACAGAGTTCTTTTTGCAATGGGGTCCCCTCTGTCATTGCCACCTGCAAAAGGTTGGATGGGTGAGGCTGATGCATAAGGCAGGCTTCAGAAGGTAAAAAGAGACAGAGCAAAAGGATTTGGAGAGGTTGGGTAGAGTAGAGAGGATCAGGGCTGGGGGGTTTGTGAGGGGGCCTTACCTCCCACTTCTGGGAGTTATAGTATGCCCTGTTGTCCTTTAATGCATCTCAGATGATCACTGACAAACCACTCAGCCATGAAGACTTTCCAATATCAAAAGGGGTTGTTTGTCCCTGATATACCACATGGTCAGAACTGCATCCTTTGAAGTCAGGAACACCATCAGTGCAAAGGATGGCCACCTTCTCTCTCACACATTGAACCATTCCATCAAGTCAGTGACAGAGGACAACATGGAGACTCAATTGCTGCTATGTGTAAAGTCAGTCAGAGATGCCAGCCTTCATATGATATGACTTATTTGGCCTGCACAGCATCACAGTCAACTTATTGCATGATCACTACTATCTATTCCTGTGTCTCCAACCTCATCCTCACCCTCTTTGAATTCTTCTCCTTCATCTTCATAGACAGGAACTTCCACCTTGTGTCTTGGGCATCCCATCCCTCCTTGATGTCTCTATTCTTCTTTGCCCTGTGATGATTATACCTGCTGTAGGCTCCTTCCCACATCCTATCCATGGCTTTCCTCATCTTGGGAGTCACTTTCTTGGGGAGCCTCCTGTAGGGATGGGTAATGGCATGTTGAATCATACTGTGAGGTAGAAGGGTGAGGGATCCAACAGGACAGGACTCATCTGGACACTGGAAGGGAAGATTTTCATTTTCCCTGCTGACTGTGACTTCTTCACCTTCCTGGAAGAAAATCTGAGAAATCAGTTTGGCTGGGAGAGTTTTGACTTACCTGCAGTTCATTGGTATGAGCTTGCTCCAGATGCTTCTTCCACTGGGTGCTGCTTTGAAAGCTTGCAGGACAGCTAGTGCAATCTTTGGGGTTGCTTAACTGCACCTTCAGCCAAAACCCATCAGTTCATGTTCACTCACCACAGGATTGGAGACCTTAACTGTCCCACTAGGCAGACCCCAGTACTCCTCCCCATGAACAGAGTGCTTGTGTACTCTCATGTCCCCCAAAGCTAGCAAACCATGAGGTTCACACATAGTACAGACAGACCAGGAGCTCAATCCCTTTCTCTGTCAGTTGATCCCATGTTTCTCACTCACCCTGACACCATGAGTTTCTTGCCTATGGAAAGATAGCTGATATGGTCTGTCAAAGGCTGCTGAGCACTGTTTGCACTTGAATCCCCCAGGCTGCATAATCAGTGAATGCCACACAGAAATTGTGAAGCAAGCAACTTACAATCCAATGACTCAACTGGTCCTTGTGCCTATCCAAAGCACTCTGTCCCACAACTCTCTCCTCACAGCCTGGAAAATCACATTCCTTCAACTTCCCTGGGTGCTGTGAGATCATATGAGTGATGTAGCCAATCTTGTCTCCCCAAATCTTCTGGCAATCATGGCAGGGCAACAAGTAGATCAGTCACTGCCTCAAACATAGAGGGCAACTCACTGGTTGATGGGTATTCTCAGTATACTGGTCACAACTTTGATAGGTTTTCAGATCAATCTGAGCTCATCAGCCTGGCAGATAAGGGAGGACATACTTTTGGCTGAGTTGGGATAAATCTTTGGCCACTTGGTGCTGACATACTTGGTTCTAAGTTGTTTGAGCTTGGTATTACTGAGTAAGCAGAGGAAAGAAATGGTGAAGAGAAAAAAGAATAAGGATAGACTGAGCAGTCTCCTCCTTTTCAGAAAATTTTAGTCTCTTCACTTCAAGACTGAGGGATTTCTCTACCAATCAGAGAAATCCCTCACATTCCCTGAATAGCCATCACACTTCTCCCCACTTTGTTTTTCTTACCACTTGACCCCTGCCAGGGTCCTCAAGCCACCATCAATTGGCTCAGGGAAGCTGCTCCTGAATGCTGTGCTCTCCTTCCTTGAACAGACATCACTCTTCTCCCCACTATGGTGTTTTTGCAACATGACCCCTGCCAGGGTGCTCAAGCCACCATCAATTGGCTCAGGGAGCTGCTCCTGAATGCTGTGCTCTCCTCTTCTCATCCTTTTTCCTTCTGTACTTTTCACTTTCATCTTTTAACACTTCACTCTTCACCCACCACTGTTCAATTCATCCCTCCAGGTCAGTACTTTCAAAACCTGTCATCAGCTGAAGACTCACAAAGTCATAATTTTCTCTAAGCTTAGTACCTTCAGGCTGATGTCAGGCATGTCAGCTCAGCTCAACTCCAACCCAATCATCAATGTTCTGGTAGAATCACTCATCCTCCCAGAGTTTGACACTGCTGATAATCTTGTCAAGGAAGCAGGGTGAGCTTTCTGGTCATTCTCACCTGACTCTCAGTAACTTTCTGTCTCTGGTTCAGAACCTAGCAGACCATGATCAGATCCTCTTTTGGGGTATGATTAGTACCAGATACCACCAGTTGGATCAATTTCATTGTAGCCTTCAGGCTGGCTGGTGGGCTGTAGCCCATTACATCTCTCCAGATAATGATGTTCTCAAAGGTGAGTCATGTCTCTCTACACACAGTTGCTCATCACCAGATTTGACTTCCTCTCAGAATCCACAGGTTCCAGACCTCTTCATTGCAGTCTCCTGTTCAGAGTGGAGTGAGTCCACCAAAATACTTCTGGAGAGTATCAAGTCAGTGTTTTCATCTGTCAGCATTGCTCATTTCTGACAATCAGGCCACTAGTTGATATGGTGCTACAATTTGATGCAAACCAGCAAACCTACTATGTGGACTTTGACAGGCACAGGTTGATGTTGGCTATTGATGGAGTCCTTGGAGCTATCAATGCACTCAAACTTCATTGAACTTGAGTGGCTGCAAAGTGTAGTCATGATCTTGAACATGCATTTCCTTCTCACAATTCTCATACCAATCCTCCTGGAATCCACTTTGGCAAAGGTCAAGGTATGTCATGTGCTCAATGTGACTGTCCTCTTGAGGGCATATTGTGCTTGCACAAAGATTGAGCATTCACATTATGGCTCAGGATTGAAGTGACTATGCATCATTCAGTGTGGTAGGGATGATGCCAGTCTTCCAATGATAACAGAAGGTAGACTAAAAGTGAGATCATTGAAGTGGAAATGACAAACTACTGACTTGAAGTATGTTTTCATGAAGGATCCAGCATCAGAGATGAGTGGGGGATATCCAAAGAGCCTCACAGCTTGACCCATTACAGGCGAATGATGGTGATGCTCAGATACCTACTACTCTGTGGATGAGGAGAATCTCAGGCTTTGAAAAAAATGTCTATCATTATCAGTCATTGCTCCACAAGGTATTAGTGTCACATCTGTCAAGCCACACTGAACCCTGAGTTTTGAGAGTTTCCAAGGTTTCAAAAGAGCCCTGAAATCGCTTCTTTTGGGGCTCCGGATTGGTACCTTGACGACCAGGAACGGAGCCCTGACCATGGCTGCAGCTTGAGGTACACCCACCTAGTGTCAAATCTGTCCAGCCACACTGAACCATGAGTTTTGAGAGTTTCCAAGGTTTCAAAAAAGCGCTGAAATTGCGTTTCTTGGGGCTCCGGATTGGTACCTTGACGACCAGGAACGGAGCCCTGACCATGGCTGCAGCTTCAGGTACACATACCTAGTGTCAGATCTGTCGAGCCACACTGAACCCTGAGTTTTGAGAGTTTCCAAGGTTTCAAAAAAGCGCTGAAATCGCGTTTTTTGGGGCTCCGGATTGGTACCTTGACGACCAGGAACGGAGCCCTGACCATGGCTGCAGCTTCAGGTACACCCACCTAGTGTCAGATCTGTCGAGCCACACTGAACCCTGAGTTTTGGGAGTTTCCAAGGTTTCAAAAAAGCGCTGAAATCGCGTTTCTTGGGGCTCCGGATTGGTACCTTGACGACCAGGAACGGAGCCCCGACCATGGCTGCAGCTTCAGGTACACCCACCTAGTGTCAGATCTGTCGAGCCACACTGAACCCTGAGTTTTGGGAGTTTCCAAGGTTTGAAAAAAGCGCCGAAATTGCTTTTCCTGAAGCTCCGGATTGGTACCTTGAAGACCAGGAACGGAGCCCTGACCATGGCTGCAGCTTCAGGTACACCCACCTAGTGTCAGATCTGTCGAGTCACAATGAACCCTGAGGATTGGGAGTTTCCTAACTTTTAGAAAAGGGCTGAAATCATGTTTTTTTTGGGCTCTGGAATGATACCTTGATGACCAGGAACGGAGCACTGACCATGGCTGCAGCTCGAGGTACACCTGCATAGTGTCAGACCTGTCAAGCCACACTACTCTGAGTTTTGAGAAGATCAGGGTGTTGATAAAAGCCCTAAAATCACACATTTTGGGGCTCCAGAATCTGATGTGCTCATCCATCATGCTAGAGAAACATGACAATATGACTCAGGCACACTAATGGGATGGGGGAATGAGAGTGGTGACTAGACTTGTGAAACGAAATTGTCAGCTCTATTTTGGAAACTGAGGCTAAGCATCCCTGGATACTGAAGCCTTATCACCTTTCTGATTCAGTCGAAATTATTTTGTTGTAATGCATGTGATTCTGACTCATCCCTAGAAGTGTGATGAGGATGAGAGAGATGTGATACCTCCTTTCACCAATGTTGGGAGTTGGAACCAAATTAGCCTGCTGGCACCTGATTAACAACCAAAATCATGACATGAGAGATGTCAGCAAGTAACACTTGTAGGTCAGCACTGTTAAAGGGATGGAAGAAGAAATCTGGGGACCAAATCTACTTGCTGGCAGGCATCATTGCATGCATGCAACCATAGAGACTTTCATTGTACTTCAGTTCAACAGGAGTTTATCACCAGCCTCTTTAGCTTCCTCCAGAGCCTTCCTGAAGACTTCACAAGGCCTTGGCTTTCCAGGACCAGCCCATCCAGGAAACATAACCATATTCTTCTTCTCCAACTTATCAACCATCATAATCAACTTTCTATGTGTCAGTGTTATAAAGAGATGGAAGTCAGACTTACTTTGCCTTCTTGATAAACTCTTGATTTGACTTAGCTTCTGGTTCAAAAAGAGCTCTGTTAAGAGCATCTGCCAGTGGACCTTCTTCAGTTGGCATCTGTATGTCAGTGTTTCTCAATGTTATGGAAGAAGCAGTAGAGACTGACCATGATAGAAATTGTTTGAAGAGATTTGAGTTTTTGAAAATGATGAGGAAGACTGAAGAAGAAGGGGGGAGAGGTGAGCCTTTTGTACTCTTCAAAACCAAACTAGGTGTACTAAATAAAGAATGTGTGCTTACCGTGGGAAACTTCATCCAGCCAATCACATAAATGCCTCCAGGTGTGAGTAACACTGGAAACTGATGACAACCAATCAGGGAAATACCTCACTGCTATCGGTGAAATCAATGAGTCACCTTTTCTCTCAATCCTTATCACAGTTCTCAGCATTAGTCACAATTCCTTATCACAATTCATACATACATACATACATACATACATACATACATGCATACATACACATACATACATACATACACATACATACATACATGCATACATACACACACATACATGCATACATACATACATGCATACATACATACACACACATACATGCATACATACATGCATGCATACATACATACATGCATACATGCACATACATACATGCATACATACATACATACATGCATTCATACATACACATACATACATGCATACATACATACATGCATTCATACATGACTCAAATGAGGGTCCTTTGGACATCAAATGAGGGTCCTTTGGACATCAAATGAGCGTCCTTTCAAAGGGATATCAGCTCAGCATCACAGTTGTCAGCATTAGTCAAGATTTCTTATCACAATTCATACATACATGCATACATACATACATTCATACATTCATACATACATACATAGATTCATACATACATACATTCATACATTCATACATACATACATAGATTCATACATACATACATTCATACATACATACATACATCTACTACAATAATAGACAAACACGAGATAAACCACGTGGAGACAAACCACGTGGCTAGCGGCGACGCCCGCAGAGCGAAGCGAGGATAAAGAGGGGGGGGGGAGCAAGGAATCAAGAGAGAGAGACACAATAGAGGTTCACAGGTTCACGGGTCAAAAGTGTGTGTGAGAGAGAAGAGAGGTAGAGATTCCACGGGTCCACAGAGTCAGCTTGAGAGGCGAGAGACGGGCCTGTCAATTTGACAGGTTGGCACGCTAGTACATACATACATACATACATACATACATACATACATACATACATACATACATACATACATGACTCAAATGAGGGTCCTTTGGACATCAGCTTAGCATCAATGATCTTAGTATCATTATATGGGGGTCCCCTCAGACACATCAGCCAAAATTTGCCATCGCTCTGACACAGCCCGTCCGACAAAAACTGCCACTTGAGGCAACTGTCCCACACCTGTCACAATCATTGTTTCTTCTTCTCTAAGGACTGACTGTAGACAAACCTTGGCTAACAATGTCATAGTGGGGTGTTGATGTCTCACTAGGACAGGGTACTTGACATGAGAACTTAAGCTAACATTGCCAAGGTAATATGTCTAGTGGTAAATGATAAGGTGATTGTCGATGTACTGAGGCTAACTGTGATGTAGTGGAGTCGAACTGCTCTGTGGTAGCTCTCCCAAACTTGATGGTTGTAGCTACTGAATATATCTCTCACTACTGACAATAATCAAGGATCTCTCATGAAGTTGAGCAATTTGAGAACTATCTATACTTCTCCTCTCTTCTCATAGGAAGTCCTTCAACCCCTGCACAGCCTCACGCTTTGTCCTCCTCTCTCAACTTAGATGTACCTTGCCATATCCCTAATACTCTACTCCACTCACTTCTACTAACTTCGCCTAACTCCCCCTACTCTGCTCTCATTCAGTTCCCTTCTCCTAACTTTGCCATAGTTCTCCTTTTGGCGGTGTTGTCGTGACAAATAACTCCTGGCTTCTCGTAACCTCGTCATAGTTGGTCTCAGTGGTTCAGGTGATGGTGGTTGATGGCTGATGGTGCAAGGAGGGTAGGTGGTGGTGGTTGTCAGGGATGTTACAACACAGTTTGTGACAGCACCTCAGAGATTGAATCCTAATGCATCCCCTTGCAGTTCCTAATGCCATTAGCAAGGCTATGTCCAATAACTGCAGTTATACATGTCAACAGAGCCAATCATACTTCACTTATACAACATGGGTTTTCAAATGCATTAGTAGTCATATCAGTGCCAAAAGTTTTGCACTTTAACTATTGGCATCATCTTACCACTCAGCTTAGTTCTTGTTGTTTTATCAAAACTTTTGTAACAATCAATGTGCCTCGTCATCCCAAACAGAACCCTCACACACTATGGAAAGTTCCTTATGTTGCTCCTCAAGCAAGGAACACTGTTGATAAGAATGTGTCACTGCAGCAGTATGAACAGGAGTAAACTATGAATGAACAGCACAAAACACTTCAAAAAAACTGGTTTAAATGGGTTGCCAGCAAGCCTTGGCTAACTGAGTAAGTCAAAGATTTACCCCTGCCAGCTTCTGCCAACTTCTGCCAACTTTTGCCAACTTTTGCCAACTTTTCTCCTATATTCAAGGTATGAAAGACAGGCGTAGTAAGACATCCAAAGGAAGGTTTGAAGATCTTCCCGAGCAACAACCTGCAGGAATCAGTTTCTTGGTTCCATAACCATGTAAGGTATTGTTGAATTAAAACAGTGTGAGACAGAGTATGTTATGACCGGTGCCCATTAGTTAGCAGGAGTAATTTCTGCTGATTGGTCTCTGTCTCAGTATACTTCTCACTGACTCAGGGTTCATGTCGTATAACATTTCATTAACTTCACCACTCATGAGGGTATCAGGAGGCTACTTGGGTCGTTGAAGAAGTCAGTCAGGTAGGAAGTTTTGTTTGGACTAGAAGATATCATCCCCAAAAAGAGGATCAGGTTGGTGACAGCTGAGAGGAGGGTAGAAAGAATAGTGACAAATGATGGTCTTTTCTTTGTTATCTGGGAAGAGTTGAACAGATTAGAGTCTGGTAAACTTGTTGTACATGTTTCAGAATACTGGGAAATCATCAATATGTGCAAGGTTGTAAGTCTCAGAGCCCTTAACAATTCCATTACACTTGACTGATAGAGATAAATGATATCTCATGGAGGAAGACTTTGTACAGATCCAGCTGAGTGAGTCCTACAAAGAAGGAAGAAAAACTAAAAGTCAACCAATAGTGTTCCCTCCAGGAATCGAACACATTTCCTACCTCAGTGGATAGGAGATCTCAAATATGGCAGTCAATAGGCGCCACCTTTCAGTGGTTAATATGAGCTCACCCCTGTGGCTTGAAGTGTCAGAGATTCTCTGGTCATTTAGGGGTGCTGCTGGGAGAGTAACTCCGTATAGTGCCGGATGAAAGCCAGTATATAACCACATTTTTGGCCAAAGACTTTCAAAGATTGGAGTGCTGACTTTTTTATGCAATGACTTGTTTACAATATGAACCCTGAGTCAGTCCAGACAGGGGTTCTAGGGCCAGTCCTGGTATCTTAGCAATAAACAAATGTACAAAATTGAGACTCATGCCGCCACCTGAACACATTCTAACAATTCATCTCCACCACTCTTCTTCTTCCCAAATGTCTTGAGTTTCTTGAGGTATATATTCTTGTACAAGAGTTTGTCCAAATCTCACCTGAAATAGAATTACCAACTGCTCCACCATAATAACCAAATAAACTTAAAAAAGCTAACATTGCAGCTGAATCATTATGACTACCAGCTGCTAATACAGCTACTTCTTCAACACAAGTGAAAGAAGAATCACCGAAAGCTATGAATATTTGAGTGAAAATCATCCATCCTATTGAATGATCAGGTGGACGAAAACGTATCATTAAACCTTCACCTAAAACGTATAACTGTACTCCAATTAGAAGGATCCATTTGTAATAACCTGTTCGACGGATTAAATGACCGGTGGGTAACATCCATAGCAATAACATCGTAGATGGAACTTATATAACCAGCTTGGCTGATAGATAAATCTTATACCACTTGAAGGTATGAAGTGAATTATGATGCCCAACAGTAATATGCTATTTGCCATGTGAAACATAATCCACAAGCGGCGATAAGGGTTCGATTGTGTAATAATCTCCAGGGGACAAAGGGGACGGGGGAAAGGTATTTTTACTGAGTAACTGCACTGGAGTCAGTGGACCGTACTCTCATAGTTGACCTGTTGACTACGGGTCAAAGCCGCAGAGGAAGGACAAGCTGAAGGACAGGACCACTGTTGGTGCATAGTACAAAGATGCTAGGCCAGTCAGGCGAAAGGAAGAGAAATGGTAGGTGACGACAAGAGAGAGAGAACCCGTTGTAGGATTCATATCCCGGATGAAGAGCCACTGATAGAACATACGAAAAAATAGATAGGGGCAAGCAGGGATATTGACTCACTTGAGCAGCACAGTAGGTGTAGATATCTGTGCACACAGCACTCAACACCAGTCCCAATTCGGCCAAAACACAACAAGCAAGATACCCATAACTTCTATTCCACAGGTTGAGTATCTTGGGGAAGACCATATAAGCCACTGCGCTTATGACATTGGATACGATAGATATGACAGGAATGAGAGAGTGTTCTTCAAACCCCATGGTCTCGTAGGCTGTCAAATTACCGGTTATAGAAGACTGGAAAGTGTTTACAGTGTAGGTGAGCCACAGGCTGAACGAGTCAGTCAAAGTCACCCTGTCAAATTTGTAAAAGAAAACGATTTCCAACTCACAAAAGATACACCACCCCCAACGATGTTTTACTCCCAGTTCAGGTGATAGCATCTGCTTGTTGTACACCCGGCTAATCATGATTGTGGTTCTCTTGAGTCTTCAAATCGCTTCTTCCCAACTCATGCAGGGTCTTGCTTTGGACGCTACGCCCTTCTTTCTCTTTGATGTAATGTCCTTCGTATTTAGGACTGTTCTCGAGATCCGAGTAGGCTCGACAGTCGATATCCGATCGAAGGATTGTTGTTGTGCCGGCTGGGACAGCACAATTGAAGTATTGGTTTTCATGGTGTCGGGATTCGAATGACTGTCCGACAGAGAAGATCGTTCCACCAAGTGAGGGGTATTATACTCCACCAGTTGTTCCCACTCCACATGTCGCACAACTTCACATCCTGCTTGGCCGAGTGTAATGTACACAAGAGGGAGTGGGAAGCAAGAGGGTGTCCAGTGTTGACTCTAAGCTGATAAAAAAAGTGACTCAGGGTCTCATTGCCTTCTCCCTGAGCGGAGGGGATGTTTACCGGTGTTAACCGCCGATAGCACCTGTTTCCATTTGTTGGAGGCTATTTCACTGAATCTCTGAAGTAGATTTGTAGATGCAAGACAAGATACTTGGCCAGTAGGATGCTGAGTAGGAGAAGTGACGAGAGGAGTCAAAGGAAGTAAACCGAGTGGGAGATGCATGGGTGAATCTTATCGTCAGAGGGTTTCTAGCCATCCAACTACAAGCTTACAGAGTCTGTCACGAGCTCTCTCATCATCCAAGCTGTGTCCCACATCCTCCAAGATCACGGTCTCAAGTTTACCTCCAGCAGCAGAACTCCATCATTCCAAGGTGGTAGAGATATCTGGTAGACGGCAGGTTTCATCTCTCTCACTGTAGATGGCAAGGGCAGGGGCTGCAAGACAACCGAAGGAAGTTGAGAGGGGGTGCCTATGTTTCATTGGGTTATCTTCCGGTGTGTCAGGAAGGTCTGAGGAGAAATAGTCATTGTCGCCTCTGATATCGATGTCAATGAGAAACTCCCCCGACTCCGACCGGACTATGCAGTTGATAAGACGTCACTGGTCCTCCTACAGTCTGACAAAAGTTCCAATAGAGAACCAGCTGCCTCTGTCCCTTTACTATCAGTCGCCTTGCTATCTTCAGCTGAGCACTCCAGCCCCAGTCATCTCCCTTTGCGGTGTTCGATTCAAAGTACTCCGGGTCACTGACCAGAGCCTGCATGATTCCGCCTTGTACCAGGGAAAGGGAGGGAAGGGATGCAGTGTCAGTGTGAGTCTAAGAATAGGCCGATAAGTAATGGATGACATCCTGAGAACTGGTAGAGTGACCCATGAGAACGATAGTGGATGTACCTATCATGAGTGAGCTAGGAATCCTCCTCCTCCCTCGCCGCCAAATAAGGGACCGTGTTCCGTGTAGAGGAGGATATGATCGTGAGAGAGGACACAGGTTAAAGATACGAACAAGGAGATACATGTGGGCTCAACTAACCTTGACCCCAAAGATGGCTTACTAGATTGGAAATCTCCCTCACGTCCCTATCCAGCAGCCCATTCCCCAACCCCTGTACACACTTGACCAATGCATCAACACTCTGCTCGTCAGAAACGTCTACACACAGACAGCAGTAGTGAGTGAATGAGGAATCGGGGTCACTCACAAAGGCCAACCTGTGTCTCGAAGAGCCTTGGAGAGTTGAACCCCATAACCCGGCTGCAGCATCCCGCAGAACAACCCTCCGATAAAGATGACCACCTTGGTAGAGCTGACATCACCAGTTGAGAAATAAGCCAGGTGGCCAGCGGATGTGGGATAGGTCGCCAAGTTGCCAGAAAGGCGTGACATGGATTGAATCAAGAGTAAAGTGTGATGTTCACTCAATCCCTGGCCGACTCTTCCCCACTCTGGTTCTAATTGCCAGAAGTAAGTACAGTACAATCTTTCATATCATGGTTCACCTAGCATGCATCTTTGGAGGATGATCTCACCTCAAGGCAGCAAAATCTGAGAGAGGGGAGCCAATCCATGCATTATCCTAAGTTGAACGCTGAAGGGCCCTCTTTTAGCATTGATCTTATTGCCGGTCATGTTGCCCTCACCAAAGACCCCAAATCTATGCATGTGTCATGTGGAAGTTATTCTGTGATTGGTTAAAACAAGATATGAGATGATGGTAGAGGTGGGGAATGAGCTAAATCAATCCATCCATCATCATCCCAAGAGGAAGAAGCCCCTTCAGTGGTGGAAAGATAGAAGGGTGCCATCATGAACTGCCCAGAACCCTTGATGGGTTCTCTGTGATTTATGATGGCATTTTTTTGGGGTGCTACCTTTCCCCAACCATCAATTTGGCAGCACATGCTGCATCCGTGAAACATCTGTGAAAAGCTGTGGCCCTCTTGGGTATATAGAATGCATCCTGACTGCCTTGTCTCCACTCTTCTTCCTCTTCATTTTCATTCCTCACTTCTTCTATTTGACAATTTCCACTTTTCCTTGCTGCAACATGAGTGGACTCTTCTACCCTGCAATGGTAGGTTTTACATTCCACTTGCCACAAGTCTCTTCTCTCCTCTCCACTTCTCTCCTACATTGACTCTCCCCCTCCCAGGCTTTGAATTCCCTCACTTTGTGCTCTTCCTCATCTCTGTCTTGACCTGTGATTTCATGCTTACTATCACTCTATCATACCCCATTCCATGAGCGTCTGTCATCATTGTTACTGATACCTTCTCTGGTTTGATTCCTTCCCGTCAAAAGTCATTGCTGGCCATGAAGCTGATATCAGAACAATCAAAACCCTCTCAATGCTCAAGATACCTGCTTGATATGCTACATGTCCTTCAAGGAAGACAGGATCTTGGATTGTCACATGTCTCTGCATCATCCACTCCATGTTGCTGTGAGCCTCCTGTCCCTGTTGTCCTCCCCTTCCTCCTGGCCGTTAGCTGACTTACAGCTCCATTATCAATGGGATACCCTCATCCCCCTCCTGCAAGTTAGATGCACCCCTCAAAGCTTATTCTCCTGTGTCTCAGGTTGTCACTTCACTTCTGCCAGTCATATTATCATGATGGCTCATGCTGCTAGTCATCCAAGGATTGTTCTTTGTAAGTATTCTGAGGCTATATTGTCACCTAAGCTAAGCCATGTAGCAGACATGACAGGTGCTCGAATCAATAACATGGAACAACACTTTGTTGGTGAGTAAAGTCCCTCTCCTGCTTTGCTGTCACTAACATTTAGAACCTCATCTACCTCTCTCCCAACACAGTGAACCTCTCCAACATCTCCAGTCAGAATTTCAATGGGACCTGTACAAAGTGGACATTAGGACCAGTGGAAGGGTTGTAGGGTGTCAATATAATTTCAGACACAAAGTTACTGGTCAATGTAAGTGTGTACATGCTAAGAAATTCCATGGTGGTCTGGTGGAAGTGGAGGAATGGAAGGTGCTTAGGGCAAGGAAAATTGAGGAGGTGAGGTGGAAGCTAGACAATGGTCACTCCTTCCACAAATACAGGGGAGAGAACTGGCAATGGGCTATAGAAAATAACCACATCTAAACTTGATGATATGTTCATACCATTTTGCTGGATGTCTTGTTTGCTTTGCTGCTGTTTCTTCAAGAGCATTGCTGGTTGAA
>NW_006711236.1:984254-1019353 GCF_000271645.1 Tremella mesenterica DSM 1558 | reverse complement strand
TCCCGCGACTGGGTAGAGTCCCGCGGCTGGGTTGAGTCCCCCATCTCCGAGTCGTTCAAGTCGGGTCCCTCGGTCCCTTGCCTGGGTAGAGTCCCGCATCTCCGAGTCATTCAAGTCAAATCCCGCAGGAGGGTTGAGTTCCGCGTCTCAGAGTCGTTCAAGTCGGGTCCCGGGTCTGAGTCTAGTCTTACAGTAGAGGGATAGTAATTTTTGATCCCTCCTGAAATTTTCAAGCATTTTGGTAATGCTTGAGTTATTGACCAGAAGTCTGATCTATCTCCGCGGTTAAAGGACCTCCTTTCAAACGAATGTTATTTTTGGAATCTCCTCAAAAAATCGTGCAATTTAAGTATACTTGGTGGTATGCTCACACGAAATGGCTTAAAAAACCCCCCCCAGATCCCTATGTAACCCCCTAACCCCCTAACCCCCTAACCCCCTAACCCCTAAGAGTCTCGAGTCACCAAGTCCCGCAGCTCCGAGTCTCGAGTCACCAAGTCCCGCAGCTCCGAGTCTCGAGTCACCAAGTCCCGCAGCTCCGAGTCTCGAGTCACCAAGTCCGGTGTCACCGAGTCTTGAGTCACCACATCCCGTGGCTCCCAGCCCCAGTTAAGAGTTGATCGTACCAAGTCCAGCAGCACCGAGTCTCGGAGCACCAAGTCCCGGAGCACCAAGTTGATGGTACAAAATCTCCACGGCCTGGAAGGGGTTAAATTGGGGTCCGGTGCAAAATTCCATACATTTTGGTAATACTCATGTTTTGAGCACAATTTTTCCGCTATCTCCGTGGTTAAAGGACCCCCCTTTGAACTAGTGGTATTTTTGGAATCTCCTCGAAAAATGGTGCATATCGAGTATACATAACGCTATGCTCACGCGAAATGTCTTAAAAACCCCCCCCCCGGGACCTGTATGTAACCCCCTAACCCCCTAAGGCTGAGTGGAGTTCTGCGTCTCCGAGTCAATTTGGCATTTGAAGAGAGTGATTTTTGAGTCGATGGCAAAATTTGAAGCATTTTGGTAACCCATGTGTATTTTCTCACAAATTTGATCCATCTTCACGGAGAAAGGACCTCCTTTCAAACGAGTGTTATTTTTGGAATCTCCTCGAAAAATCGTGTATTTTAAGTATACTTGGAGGTATGCTCACACAAAAAGTCTGAAAACCCCCCCCCCAAACCTCTATGTAACCCCCTAACCCCCTAACCCCCTAACCCCCTAAGACTAGATCTTAATGAAGGAGAATTGTATGCCAGGAGATCTTTCGGATGGGATGAAAACACCCCTGAGAGGCCCTTGGGGGATGGACCCAGGGATTTAAATCGTAAACAAAAGTTTGATCAAAATTGAATAGACCTTCCACTCTGTGGAGCTTTAGCTCACTCAGAACTGGACTCCTGGACTGAGTGTTTGCATATTTGGATTCTGAAAGACACATTGAGGTCAGAACTTCAAAGATTTGAGACCTAAAGGCTGGTGAGAGCTAACCCTGCGCGAACTCCCAACACCAACAGAATTCTGATAAAAGTTTGATACACTACACACTTTGAGGGGCCATAGCTCACTCAATACTTGAACCACGGACTCAATCTTTGCAAATTTGGGTTCCTGAGCATCCTGAATTCCAGACAGTATGGCAAAGTGATATGCAAAACCTACTAACAGCGAACCCCAAGGATCTTTGACCGACCGGCAGAATTTCAATGAGATTTCCATAACCCACACACTTTGAGGAGCCATAACTCAGTCAATACTCAACCCCCAGACTAGAACATTGCAGACTGGGATTCCTGAGCTTTCTGGCTTCCAGACAGTATGGCAAAGTCTGATGTAAAACCTGCCAACAGCAAACCCCAAGGATGTTTGACTGACCGGCAGATTTTCAATGAGAATTCCATACGCCATGCACTTTGAGGAGCCGTCGCTCAGTCAATACTCAACCCCCAGACTAGATCTTTGCGGATTTGGATTCCTGAGAGTTTGAACTCTCAGATGATATAGCACAGTCATGTGTCCCGGCCCTGGACGAGAAACCCCCCCCCCCAGATCGCACTGTAACCCCCTAACCCGCAAATGGCTGAAAACCCCCCACACACCCAAATCCCTATGTAACCCCCCGTGGTGTTGTTGAGTGATCATGAGTCAAAGATCATTTGTCGAAGGGATATAGTATTGATTTCCGTGTCGAAGGAGCCTCTTTTCATCAAGAGTGAAAGGATGGTCTGGGCTAGGGGTTGTTGCTTTTTCCAAATAATCCTTTGCCATTGAATCAACATCCTGGGCAGCTTTAAACAGGTTAGGTAAGTCTGAAGAGATTTCCATCACTGAGGTAGCTGCCAGGTATTGTCCTGGTTTCCGGAGCTGCTGGAAGTTCTGGGGATTTGCCTCTATGGTGAGGCTTGAACCTCGTTCTCTGGGATGATAGTCCCTGCGTCGAGTGAGAGCGTCAGGCTTTGTGCCTTGTACTCCGGGTCGATATATAATCTTGAAATTGAAGTCGGCCAGGTATTCAGACCAGCGCGCTTGACGTCGATTGAGTTGTTTTGATGTTGTACAATATTCCAGGGAGCGATGATCTGTGTAGACCTTGACTTGATGTGTTGCGCCTTCGAGATAATGGCGCCATTCCTTGAAGCAAGAGACAATTGCAAGCATCTCCTTGTCATGCATCTCGTAGTTCAGCTCTGCAGGTATCATTTTTCTGGACATGAAAGGCAATGGGATGTAGTCTCCCATCTTCTTCATGCGGATAAAATGCCTGCCAGAGCATAATCTGACGCATCTGTTTCAAGAATAAGTTCCCGATTGGGGTTGTAATGTCGAAGTAGGTCGGCGGAGGTGAAAGCACTTTTGAGCTCGTCAAATGCCTTGTGTTGTGCTTCTCGCCACTCATAAGGTAAATCCTTCTTGGTGAGTGTCGTAAGGGGAGTCGCAATCTTGGAGTATTCCTTGATGAATCGTCGATAGAAGTTGCAAAATCCAAGAAATGATCGTAATTCACTGAGGTTTGTGGGTGGAGGCCAATCGAGGATGGATTGGACCTTTTTCTTGTCCATGGAAATTCTTCTGAGCTGATGAAGAAGCCCAGGAACTCCACAGAGGTTGTATGGAATTCGCATTTTTCAGCCTTGGCGTAAAGGCCTGTCTCACTCAAGCGTTGCAGGACTTGAGAGACATGTTTCTGGTGAGAGTCCAAGTCTGGCGAGAAGACAAGGATGTCGTCGAGATAGACAATGATATGTTGATCGAGCATGTCACGGAAGTTGTGGTTCATAAGGTGTTGAAAGGAAGCTGGCGCATTAGTTAATCCGATGGGCATTACCTTGTATTCAAATAAGCCATAGCGTGTCCTGAAGGCAGTTTTCCATTCCTCACCTTCTGCTATGCGCAACAAATTACAAGCGCCTCGCAAGTCAATCTTTGTGAAGACTTTTGCTGAGCGTAGGCAATCAAGGAGCTTGGAGATGAGAGGGAGAGGGTAACGATTCTTGATAGTGAATGTATTGAGACCTCAATAATCCACACAAAGGCGGAGAGATCCATCCTTCTTTTTGACAAAAAGGATAGGTGCTCCAGCTGGTGATTCAGAAGGGACAATAAAACCTTTCTTCAAGTTTTCATCTAGGTACTCTCGAAGAGCTCCCTGTTCCTTGTCAGAAAGGGAATAGATAGGTCCCCAAGGTGGGACCTTCCCTTCCTCAGGAGGAATATGATGGTCAAATGACCTATGTTCAGGAAGTTTGTCAGCTTCCTGCTTGCTGAAGACATCTAGGAACGAATGATATTCCAATGGGACCAAGGAAGTATTGGAATCGGCCTTGACTGAGTCGACTTCTGTCAAGGTGGGCGGCTTGGAGGTAGTCGACACCCCCAGGTTGAACTCGTGAGGCGTGGTGGAAGGGGCCTCCAAAATAGTGGGCTGAGGTACTGTTCCAGTCACCTCCCCTGTGTGTTGTGTGAAGCTAGATGTTGTTGATGACGGTCCCAAAGTAGAGTGTGTGGGCCAGGTTGTGCTGGGTCGTATGGTGAATCGAGACCAGGATATGAAGGGGTCGTGTTGACGGAGCCAGGGCATACCTAGGACCACTGGACAGAGATGACAATTAGTCACTAATAGTCTGATCCAGGTAGGTCCAAAGGGTGGTAGGAAATTGAGACAAACGACTGTCTCAAATTTGATGGACGCGGGCTTCCCAGCGCCATCAAAGAGGTAAAGTGGAGTGGGTTCTCTCTTTATAAGGGTAAGACCTGAATTTTTAGCAAAACTTTTATCTATAAAATTATTTGTAGCACCACTATCAATCAAAGCAAGGGAAATATTTTTGGGGTTTTTCAAGTGGAATGGAAGAGTCAACTGTTTTTGGGTTTTGTGTAATTCTTCGAGCGTAGGAGGGAATGAGGAACTAAGAAACACATGATTAGGGATGGGATTGGAATTGAAATTGGGAACCTGATTTTCTGTAAACTCCAGCCCCAGGTTACCCTTAGGTGTAGGTTGGAGCTTTAAGCATTTCCCGTAAGGGGAGAGGAATTCTTTTCTTCTTTACTTACCATACCAGTTTGAAGTCTGGCAGGTTTACGACTGACTGGGGCAACAGGGCATTTCAAGACTTGATGACCCTTATCTCCGCAGTAGAGACAAAGGTTGTTGTCCTTACGCCTCTGATACTCCATAGGAGTGAGTTTACCCCTCTTGGTGAGATGAGACGTGTTGCTCATGGCCCTAAGATTCTCTGTTGCGCGATTTGGGGTAGTCCCTCTATTGAAAGGCCTTGCTTGAGGGGTGAAGCGTACCTGTGGGTTAGTTCCAAAAGTGCGCTCACCTTTTTTGACTTGTCTTTCAAACAAGCGAGTATCAATCCTAATTGCAATTTCTTGAAGGTCCTTGAAACTTGAGGGTTTCTGGTTACGAGACAACTCATCCTTGATTGAGTCTTTCAATCCACGATAGAACTGAGCAGCCTTTGCTTCATCATTCCATTTGACAAGTGTAGCGCACCTCATGAAGTCTGCAACATAAGATGTCACGGACCCCCTCTGCTTGAGAGCATAAAGTTGTCTCTCAGCAGTTGCTATTTCATCAGGATCTCCAAATACTTTTCTAAGCTCGACACAGAAAAGCTTGAAGTCCAGCATGAAAGCAGGGTGAGGATCAGCCACAACAAAGGGCTGGAACCATAGGAATGTTGTGTCTCTAAGGAAGGATCCGGCATACAGAATCTTAGAATTCTCTGTGGGGAATCGAGAAGCTTGAAGCGAAATCACCATAGTTACCTGGGTGATGAAGGTTGTAAGCTTCTGACGCTGTCCACTGAAGAATTCAGGTGAAGCGATCTTAGGTTCCTGTGTCCTAGTGGTTGAAGTAGTTGTGGGAGCAAGGGATAGTTGACGTATTTCTGGGGTCAGCTCATCATGTTCACTTACTGGTGGATTGTTGGGTTCTTGTCCTTCTGGCAGAGTGGTAAGGGTAGCAACCCTGTCACAAAGAGAGTTGTTTTCCTGTTGTAGAGTTTCTTGTTGTGCTAGGACTTCTTCAAGCCTAGCTTCAAGTTCCGCTCGAGTTGGTGCCATGTTAGATGATGTTGATAGTGTCGAGGTTGTTGTTGTTGAAGATATATGACCAGACACAAGTGTGAAGGATCGATATATACTGTCACAACCGGTCCCTAGCAGATCTCTAAGACACAAGAGACAGGTGGACTGAAGTAGTTTACAAGCTTGAGCTACGACGAACGGAGTGTTGTCACAACCTGTCCCTAGCAGATCTCTAAGACACAAGAGACAGGTGGACTGAAGCAGTTTACAAGCTTGAGCTACGACGAACAAAGTGTAGCTCGTAGACTTGTGAAGCTGGTCGGACAGCTGAGTGACTCGGAAGGATCTGGCAAGTCGAGATGATGAGGAGAGGGGTGCTGATAGCGAGGGAAGGTATGTTGAGGTCGAAGTCGAGTTGCAAGGTTAAGTCGAGATCTTTGAGATGTGGCAAGAAAATATATTGATCCTTGAGAAAGAGGATCCTACAAAGGGTTTATATAGACATTCTTCTTGAACAGATGGTGTCTCCAGTTTGTCCTTCTTCTTCCCTCGTGTACCATCTGCCTATACCATTTGCCTATACCATTTGCCTATGCCATCTGCCTACACCATCTGCCTACACCATTTGCCTATGCAAATGTTTCTATACCGTTTGTATATCCCGTTTGTCTCCTACCACTTGTACTATGCCATTTGGTTACTTAGCATGTACAGTTTGCCCTTCTATCATATGGGTTACAACAGGGTCGTAACAGTATCATAGAATACCACTCCTTATATCCACAACTGAGTCCTCCAGAGGAATCAGAGGTAAGGGGTAAGTGTCACAGGAACACTACGGTACGGGTACGGCTACAAAACTCCTGTCTTTCAAGAACATTGCCGTTTAGGACACATTCATCTGGACAAAATCCTTGAATTAGCTAAAGACTGGTCTCTGTTGAGTCAGTGAAACCTGCTTGCAACAGTGTTACCGTGTAACAGCCGATGAGCTTGTTACCTTGTAACAGGTCCATGGCAAGCCCTGTGACAAACAGCTACACTCTCTGACTTAGTGTAACGGTACTGGAAATACGATGACTAGGTCGCAGTGTCAAGGATACTGCCCACTCTGGGACAGAGGACAAAGGACAAGGGGATACGGACTAAGAGTGACAAGGAATATACTTAAGATAACAAGACTGAGTCCAACAAGGAATGGGACTGTGACCCAAGGAATGTCTCTGGCTTGTCTGACAAGACTAGAGGGAACTGGAACGGACTGGACTGGACTGGACTGGATCGGATTGGACTCCAAAAGGGTGGCAATGGAATTGCCTTTTGATCAAGAACTAAAGAAGACTACAAAGTACAAGATAGGGTTTATATAGACAAATCAGCCTTTTCCAAGAGGCTCGTGCAGACCTGCGGAATACGAGCGCTCTGAACCGTTCTGCACTGTCCTGCATGCATTGCATTGCATCCCACCAATAACCACTGATATCCTACGATGCCATATCTGCATTTACCTACGTCCTACTATGACATCCTACGGGATGCGCCGGAAGTCGCTCGACTTTGTCGAAGGTGGTCAATGAGGAACTATGCAGAACATAGAAGTGCTGCGAGAACAAGAGACTGAGAGATTATGCCTTAGCAGGCATTAGAACAGAGGGACTAGAGACTCGAGAATTACTGGGGACTTATGCCTTGCAGGCATGGGAGCTAAGCACCGACATACTAAAATGATACTTGGAGTTTATGCCTGACAGGCATGAGAGCAGAGGTGAAATGTTAAAACACGAAAGTGGAGGTTGAACTTGTTTTGCGCAACAAGGAACACGTGATGGTGTGATTCATGACATGCAGGTTGGGTCGAACTCAATGGAACTCTCGTGGAAATCTATGTGTCTCTGGTGCTATGTGGTGGATTGTGTCTCCTCTGCAATCAATGTAGGCAAAGAATGATATTGAAGAATCAGCAAAGTTGGTACTTTGCTGATTGTACTATATACTGTCTACAGGTAGCCATGTCTTCCTCTTTCCCTGCTGCAAGCGTCTATGTACATACTCGGACAGGTGAAAACCCGCTTTGAGCAAACCCAGTGGGGAAATCTCAAAAGGGGAAAACCTGTTCCTACCTAATTGCAGCACTGCCTCCCATTCTCGCTCTTCTCCATCCTAATCTGTCGAACTCGATGGTGTTCCCTCAAATCGTTGTTACCCCGTAACACTTGGCCTCGGTGAAACCTCGCGCATAATTGTGCTCTGGCTTCTGATGTCCTCATCTAGTGAGTCCAGTGTACCTTTGTATTCCCTATCCTTCATCCGAAACTTTAAGGTAGTCCGGGCAGGCTCCCCCGTCAATGCACGAAAATGGTCTCTAGAACTTGTGAACAAGACTTGGTTGCTGGACTGACTGTTGCCTGTGTCATTAACAACAGAGAGCTTAATGTCCCTGTAGGGCATTTGACCTGGTTGAGCATCATAGTGTGCTAAGCTGAGTAAGGTGTCACCGTGCTGCAATGTCTGCTTGCGTAGATCGGAAAATTGTTGTTGGGTCCACTTACAGATATATCCTTGCCACTGAAGCTCAATATTGAGGTCACCACGTGTGAGAGTCACACCTCCTTCCCGCCCAATGGGCCAGTTGTGTGCAGTCACCTGTCTACTTGTTTCCCAGGTCAGTGTGGCATTGTGTGTTGATATTGTAATCTTCATCTTCTCCCCCTCACGTAAAGGTGCCAAGAAAGTTGGGTCATCAAGAACAGCCTGGTCAGAGAGGCTGTATTCAGGTGCAAGTGCACGCAAAACATTCTCATTGACCGGGGGCGTGAAACGCCCATTGAGGGCATTGCCAACACGATAGAGATGGCCCAGCTCTGAGTCCTCATTGAAGAGGTCATCAAGTATCAGTGACTTACCATCCCCAAGGGCGGATTGGATTGAAATGTCCAACATGCTTCCAATGTCTAGTGTAAGTCCACCTAGTGTTGGGTACTGCCGTTCACTTGGAATCATCGATGCTCCCTGCTGGAAACCGCTGGCAGGGTTCCGAGAGGAGCTCGTTGACATGGTGTGTATATATGTTTGGGTCCCTGTAGTTTCGGATGGATGCTTGTGGTGTGCTTTGCGCGTGTAGCTGGTTGACGGGATTTGGGGTAGAGGAGGTTACTTATAGTTCTCGAGGCAGCGAGGGGGTTACGAGAATTTGAAATCACGCGTGTGAACGACTACGATTTGTCAACCCGCAAGTCCGGTGGACAAAGGAGGACGAGCAGGGTCGAGACGCTTAGAGGGCGTGAGATAACGTATGGACCTGTAACATTTAACCTGATTCTTCCCTTTCATTCACCCTGTGTACACGCGTTCATCTACTTTGTGTGGGAAGGAGTGGGCGGGATACGGCTTGGTCCAGGGCACCACCTGCGGAGCACGAAACATGCATGTCCGTCCTGGTCGGGAGGGGAGCGGGGGAAGAACGAGTGAAGGAAGGCCAGGGCGGGGTGATACGTGAGGGAAAGTGTTGATCATGGATCCCTCATGGATTGCAAGTCTCGGTCAAGTGGTGACTGTGTCATCATCCTGGACTTGAGCTAGTGGAATGGAGCTCACTTTACGTGTTGGTCGAGACATGGTGGCTCGGCTTTTGAGGGTTATGGAAGGCATCCGTCGGTCGCACGGAACCCGTGTGGGAATCAGTCATCTTTGACTGACCTGATGCCATTATAGACAGTGTAGTTGTATCTTAGATGCTGAGTACCAATCACTATTGTACCGTCTGCCCACCTCAGGACCAGTTCAACATTGGGGTTCAGATTTCCGCTCTTTGATCTAGGTTGTCGGGGTGCAACGAGCCGGTGTGTCTGAGGGAAAGAAACTCAACAGGGGATGAGGCATCCGACCTCCCCTTCGAGGGGGGGAATTAAGAGTCCGCCGATCAGGTCTGAAAGGAGGACGTTGGGTAAAAGAAGAATGGAGGAAGGTAGTTGATACGTGTCCACCTTTCAAGGTTGAATAGTGCTTCGAGATACGTATCAAGGGATCTGAAAGGAGAGAGAGGAGGAAGGACAAGATTTGCGGGCAGGGGATTGTCGGGTCGAGGTTGGACGGTCTGACATGGTAACTGGGACAAGAGGCTACACGGATGCATCAAGCATTTTTCAAATTGTGGATAACTTATTGGCTATGATTCTACAAGTATGGACAGGATCAAGCAGCGGCGGAAGGGAGAGTCTCAGATCCTGCTGGACCGCTTCCTCTTACACGCCGTCTTCGTTGCCGCAGCCGCTGTGGTTGTGGCCGATTTGGATTGTTGAAGCAAGACGGCACCGGAATCGAGAGAGGTCGAAGCTGAAGGCATGGGCATTCCTCCCATCGACGATGCCGACATGCTCATCCCACCACCCATACCCATGGCACTGCTCGAAGCGCCCATTCCACCTCCCATCCCCTTGGAGCTGCTAGAAGCGCCCATCCCCCCTCCCATTCCCATCGAGCTACTCGACCCGCCCATGCCTCCGCCCATACCCATCGAGCTACTTGACCCGCCCATGCCTCCGCCCATACCCATCGAGCTACTGGAACCACCCATCCCGCCTCCCATAGATGTACTGGTACTAGCTGGAGCCGACGTGGACGTCATGACGACTGTACCTCCTGACGCGAGGATGGTCGTTCCTCCATCGGTACCGCCGGCGAGAGTAGTGTCACTTGCAGGAAGAGGAGGGTCACCTTTGACAGTAGCGGGTCTGGAGATCAGTACTGGATATAGCACGAACGCGACAAGGCAACTCACAAGATATTGTCTGCAATGACTCTTGCATACATAGGTGTGGGAGATGGAGCAACAGGGGCACCGTTTACTATAGGTCAGCTTGGGCTGGGTCTGACATAGGATTAGGACTTACAGATGAACTTTGCCGTCTCGGTATAATTAGGGATGGGTGTACCAGTCGTAGTTCCTCCCCAGAGTGGGTTGTTCCCTGGCAATTTGGTGAGAGGTCCGTTATGACCGATATCCTGTGGTGTGAGCTTTCGAAACGAGATGTTCCCGAACTCGGCGTGGTGGGGTTGCTTCGGCTAGCGGATCGGGTGAGGGTACGAGTATGTATTCACCTCGTCTACCAGTAAACCCTGATACTTGCAGTCGCCATTTTTCCCATGCTGATCGAAATCCTCCAGAGGTTTGCAATCGGAGATTCCCCCATTCTCGGCGCACAACGACCCTTCGGCGAAGATCTTCTGGAAGGTCCCAACAGGCCAGCCGTTGGTGAAGTCACCTGCGAGTCAGCGTCGTTGTACCTGTCGCTTGCGAGTGGGGAGGTCTTCATCGCAGAGATCGCCAAGATCCGTGAAAGCCGTGAAGAGGGGTGTAAATGGAATAAAGGAGAGACCGCGACTCACCGTGAAAGCCAAGACCGAGGTAATCGCCAGTTGCCAAGACTCCTAGAAAATCTCAGCTGAAATCTTACAATAGTGGAGATTCGCTACGTACGAGCGTTTTCCCGATATTCGAAGTCATCCTGCATACGTCAGCACGTTACCCGGAGACAACCAGACACGGTCAAGCTGGGAAGAGAGATCGATTGGACATACCTCATAGAACCACTCATAGAAAAGACCCATGATACGTTTTGGATGAGTATCGGGACATTTGCCACCTCCGTCAAAGTTACCCTCAGAGCTGTATGCGACATGGGCGCTTCCTTCCAGCCAGGCGTTTACACCGTCCCTTATCCGTAAGCATTTTCTTGGTACCGTCTGTAGAGGCTCACCAGCAGTGAGGGAAGTACCTGTTACATGAGCACTGAACGACACATGGAGAGAGACAGGAGTGTCAAATAGATCGACACGCAGACGCTTGTCCGACGAAGGCAAGAAAGAGAGAGAAGGTACAGATGGGAGTATGATAGATGAAGACTCACACTTCGGCACGTAGATCACCGGGACAGGATTGTGGCGGGAACACTCGTCATCAGCTCGACACCTTGATCAAATCACCAGACTCACTATTAGTCTCGGGACCGGGAACGCCAAGACAAGCGAACCGAACCGCCTGCTGAGCTGGATCACTCTCGTTGAACGTAGTGGTCCATGGATTTCCTGCTAACATTCGGAAACCAGGAGGGAATTCATAAATCGGTTCTTGCTTTTCGATCAGCGAGCGCGGTCCACATAGCATGATGAAAACTCACTTCATATCGGCGAGTTTCGTAATATCTGATCGAAGTCAGCCAGGGTTCGGGGAACAGATTCACGAACTGCATATCCTTTCAATGAGATGCAGGGTTTGATAGGGGCAGAGGGGCAGGTACAGTCTCTCTCCCAAGAGAGAGTATGTGGAGCAGAGGCAGACTCACGTGTTAGAACCTTTGAATTTGACCAGAGAGAAAGTGCCGTTTTCGTTGTGTCTGTACAATTGAGGGGCCCAGTAGTTGGATTTGTCAATGGACACACTTGCAGTCGTGCATCTATCACATAAATGTTTACCTGAAGCAACTCGACAAAAGGACGACGACTTACTGTGCTTGGAGATTGTCGGCGTAGTGATAAGTGGGTTCGAACGCGGACCCGCCGACGATAGCGTGGACTGAGATTAACTTTTGAGTCCAATTGACAATATTCACATCACTGATGATGAGGAGACGGTGGGTGGTAAATCAGAAGGATACTCTTGAATTCGATGGTCAGAAAAATGAGATATGAAAGTGTCACTCACCATGGCCAGACACTCCCCCGGGAGAGACTATCGGGTCGAGCCGACCCTGAGCTAGCGGGACGTGATTGAGAATCCACATTCTATCGTGTTAGCTTATACAGACAGTAGACCCCTTGAACCGTCCTACGTCCCGCCAGAACTTGTAAGCCATTGAGTCGTGAGGCACTCATCGCCCGTCTCGGCGAGGAGATGGGACAATACATGAAGAGAAGAAGAAGATCAGGCTCACGGAGACACGCCATCCCTCACTTCGATAGTCGGAGGCATTTCCTTAATTGGAGTGGCGTTTGTCAACGCCCATAATACTGGCAAGAGCGCTAAGCTCAGCATGTTGGTCAATAACGCGCGATTGATGACGTGCGGTTGAGGGTAGAGAAGTAAGTGTCGAAATTTGAGCGATCAAAGTAGGTATAAAGATCGTGATGAGTAAACGAGTGTGTTACTGTATCTAAAGAATGTCAAAGTTGTTCAGTTGAAGAAGAGTCAAAGTTCAAAGTGCCGCATTCTCCAATGTAAGTTCATTATATGCCTCGCCCCATAGTGTATACTCAACAAGAATACAGAAAGCAAGGGATGGGACGGATATCATATCACTAGGGGTAACGATGATTGAGTTGCGATCAAAGGCCCGGACGATCACTCTACCTTGAAGGATAATGTTAGTTCCTTTGATACATACCACTCACGGGATTTCTAAGCGATGCATGTGTCAAAGGTATCATTCAGCTGTCGTCCTGACATACCGCTGGGTATCGTAGCCGCGGAGTGAAAATTGAATGATGAGTTGGAAGGATATCCGAGTAACTTGATTGAACACCGCCTTGCACGGACAGTTTCGAAGATGAGTTTACGAGTAGCTTTGGCTGTTTCTCTAGGGGTTAAGAGTTGAAGTGGAGCTTGATGAGGTCAGAAAGTCAAGGAGGTAATCAATCGACTAGATTAGCACAGCCTCTCAACGGCTGGACGAACGTGAATGATATCATGGTCTTACAATGTTATACAGATGATTCCCCTTAGATCGATAATATCACTTCCAGATGAACACCAATTCCTCCATTTCCCCTTCTCCACTAGTTCGACTTCAAAGGGTATCCGGTACACCTGTACCATCGGCGGATCCTCTCATATCTCAGCCGCCTGCCTCTCCACCCTTGCCCTGGTCAGAGTTTGTATCTGAGTGCTCAGGAACTCTCCTGTTCCTTCTCTAGTCCTGGCAATCCGGAGGAGGACCTCTGCCATTCTATCCCCATCGTCTCCTCCTGCATCAAGACTCAGAGCGGACATGGTGCCTCTTGGTCGACAAGCCGCTTTGACCGCCGCCTGACATTTCTCCCGTAACGCGGGTGTCGGCAAGTCCAGATACTGACCGAGTGTGACGATATCTTTGTAGACGCCAGACTGAAGTTGTTGGAGGGGAACACCGTGTTCCGTCCCGTGCTCAGACGCGTTGAAAAAGGCCTTGAGAGTCTGTAGCCATTTGAAGATGATGTCCGTCTCCTGACCCGTGACCGGTTCACGATTGGTGGGTCGATCAGAGAGAGGGGGAACGAGGAGAGATATGAGGATATCGATGACACGTCGCCATAGGGCGAGCATGACTCGGATACGGGTAGTCGGGGTCAATGTGACGGAGAAGACGGAGAACTGGTGTGTGAGTAACAACTCAATCTGGCAGTCTGGACGAGCACAGTGGGACCAGCCAAGTTGACGGATAAGGTGATTGAGGAACAAGCAGTCATGGCAACTCGATGACTCACATTATCATTGAGATAGTCAAAAAGAGGCAGCAAGCTCCCATCTATATCCTCCTGCGTCAACGTCTGCTTGACCTTTTTCTTATCCTTCGGTTTCGTCAACCCATGTAGCGTCACCAAGCTCAATTGACTTTTGACAAACTCTGACATCTTGTCCACCAGTTCGCGAACCATGTCATCGGCTGCACGTTCCAACGCTCGACTTGCGACGCCCAGGTGATACGCGATGTCATGTCTCTCTCCACCTTCCATCGAAACACGCAGATGTACCATTCCTCGGCCTAGGGGTACGAGAATATCTCGGGTTGGGACCACGAATGCTCTGGAATCGAGTTTGAACGTGCTCGAGCCAATCAAGTCATGTTTGCCGACGAGTTGCCGATCATAGCATAAGAGTTCCAGGGTTTTATAGCTCCCGACAGACACTTCGAACGATTGTTCCCTTTCATCAGCATGGGCCAGCGTAAGGAAGGGGGAAAGATGTGATGACGAACTTGCATTGAAAACAGCACAAGCATTGGGCGGTCAGGGGGGCAGACAATGGACAATCACTCACCACCGGGGATCTTCCGCTCCGAGCATGGTGCGACTCTTCAAATACCGCTCGCCAGACTCTTTATCGTTTATGATCACAAACGCGTCAGGCGCCTTGTTCCCTTTACCACTCAAGTTCTCACCGCGCATGAGATTGACAGTGAATACGTGGCGCACAGTTTGCGAGCTAGGTTTGGGCTTGAGGTTGATGATGCGGGCCGTTTCCTCAGCTTCCATGGCGAAGGAGAGGTCGTCGAGGGATATCCGGGCTGCCCCCATGTCGGTGAGCTTGACGCAGGCCTGGGGTTAGCGGGCGGTCACAGACGACGCGACCTGTCTTCTACATATGCGACGGTATGACCTCATGAGAGTGAGACGAAAACGCACTTCCCAACTTCCACGAAACCACTCGAGCACGGCACATGAGGTAAGGACATGAGTTGAAATACTCACTACCGGAGGTACCATAAAACCATCAACTTTCTTTCTTTCCAGCGATTTGACAGCCTGTTGACCCTTTGCCAACCAGTTACCCGCCTTCCCTCCGATCTTATCTAGTTTATTCTGCAATTCTGCAGTAGGAGTGGACAATTTGGGGTTCATGTCCGCGTTGAAAAGGGCGAGAACGGTGGAAGCATATTGTGAGACAGCTATTGAAACCGTCTTCATGTCAGCGATCGCATAATGCTTGCCGTCGGTTGTATCTGACACCCCTCACACAAACTTGACGTCAGACGAGAAAGTCAACACAACTCCACCGACAATGACACCGGCGGCGTACTGACACGGACAAAGCAAGGAGCTACTCACCCTAGAGAGATCAATCAAGTATACTGCACGCTTGTACTCCCCCAGAGGCAAGTCATGCAGGATCACCTGAGCAGATTCTCTGATGAAATCAAATAAGTCTATTACACTCTGACTATGCTTGTTCTCTCCTTCCGGAACCCACTGTGATATAAGCCGCGACAAAGACTTTAGGTAGTGATACTCACACTGTCCATACCTACGGCTCGGGACACCCATTCGTGTGTATTATTATCCTGAGTATCCCTCAACCATGCTTCGACATGTGGTTCGAAGAAGGCATCAAGTTCAAAGGCGTGTTCTTGTCTGTGATGTCAGCCATATGACCTCACATGTTTTACTCAATTTTTTCATCGAGAAGAAGTGGTGCGCAAGGAGATCGTGGCAGCAAGGGAATCGAGCTACAGACGCGAATTGAAACTATGTCACTCACTCTGGACATAGATCCTCCCAGTGTGATAATAACCGCCCGGTTGTTTCGTACAAGGTGAACACGTCCGAGGCTGCCCCTCGCGGTTTATCAAGGATTTGCAGTTCGGCGAGGAAGAGAGGAAGTTGTTTGGATAGAATGAGTCCGGCAGGGTTGAGCATACTGTTTGTGAGCTGAACTTCCCCTTGTACTGTGTCATGGTCATGTACCCCTACATAATGTTGGAAGTGATGAGGAAGAGTAAGACTCACGGGCCCAGACCGTCTCTCCACGTCTTTCGAACGCCGCTGATCTCCGTCTCCATCCAGTCGGCCACCTGCTCGAATGCTTCCACTTGTTGATCTTTACCGTTGGCAGAGATACCAATGTTCGTCTCACCCAGACCAAATTGACTCATGATGACGACGTATTCACCAACGGCTTGACCCTTGATCTCATCTGCCAAGTCCTGTAGTGTTTTGTACGCAGATGACCGCTGCAAGAGGTCCGGAGCCGCTCTCAGGATGGGCAAGACAGAAGGGTTGGGAGGTGGAGGTGGCACGCTGGACGTAGGGAAGATGTTGGAAATGGCAGAAGAGAGTAGAGCAACCAGATCACCATACAGTTTAACGATAGGCGGCGGAAGAGGTTCGCTAGGATTCAGAAGAGCGGAAAGATCTCTTAGGTTTTCTTCCACCAAATGACCAGTCTCAATTTCGTCTCTCGTGTCAATGGAATTACCCCACCGAGCTATCACAGCCTCTAATTCACGCTCTTTCTCACGACGACTTTCGATCCCCCAGATATCACGACACTTCTCGACCAGATCTCTGGTCTTGACCCCAAGTCCTGCCTCGCCAGCCCGTTGAATCAGCTTCACAAAGACTTGACCTTTGCTCGGGGGAGTGAAGAACAGTTCACCGCCAGAAAAGGCATAGTCGACCGGAGAGCTAGGAGTGGCGAGATCTGGGAAATCTTTGAGTAGATTAGAAAGGCTCTGAGAGAGGGCGAGCTGACGGGTTCGTTGCGATGGGGGAAGTGTTTGCTGACTCTGACCGGTCAAGGCCGACATGGTACGTTTCAGATCGGTCAGATAAAGCGACTCGAGGGAGCCGGATCGACGTATGTTCATGGCATCCCTCTCGAGGACATCTTTCGGTACGTTCCAGACCATGCCTACCGCCTCGACCATTTCACCATCAGCGTCTTCCACCCAAATAGGGCTTGGCTTGCGTTTGATTTCGTTCTGACTGCTCTGTCTTTTCTGTGTGTCTCCGAGGTATTTAGGAGTACGTGTTGTGGTAGCATCGGGATCAGGAGAAGCAGGTAGCATGAAGGACTGAACCTCTGCTCGGAGACGAAAGAGGAGATCTTTGTCTTTTTCAGATTGGTTCCGAGCCAGAGGGGAGAAGTGAGAAGATCGCGGGAGAGAGTTATAGAGTAACTGGAGGAAGTGGGTCTGTTGAGCGTGCGTTGGTGCCGTGCCCAAAGTCTGAGGTGGAAGAGAATTTGTGAAAGCGTCGAGAAGAGTAGGTATCTCGCGAAGGTTCATACCTGATGGTGTCTTGCTGCCTTTCGTAACGAGGCCAAGTAAGGTTTGAACACCATTTGTCCAAGCTGTATCGCCTTGCTCTTCGGAGAGAGTGTTCCAGAAATCGATGAGAAACTCCTTTGGGAGTTTTAGGGCGTCAGGATCGGATCTCTTGAGACTTATACCAAATGATTTTCGACGTACGGTGGGAGGGGTGGTTGTCCTTTTTGGAGAGTTTTGTGGATCTGGAGTACGTAAGATTGGTGGGGAAGAGAGAAATGCTGGGGAGTTGAGACCTGGTGATGGTGATGGGGCTGTGGATCCGTTACTATACATCGTGTTCGTTCGAGGTGGGGGAGGTCTAGAAAGATGATGATGAAGGAGACTGCTCATAAGCCAACATCGAGTTCTGAAAGGTCAAGATGACTCACGCGACTCGCAGCGAGTACATGTAACCTAACTGATCCATATCCTTTTGTCTGTCCTTGTCTTTGGAACCACTCTCCACGCGACGTATGGGTACGCGAGGTGAGCCCAAGGCTCGACCATGAGGGGCTGATGTGGTGCTGGTGGATTTGGTGGACACGGTGGTTGATACGGAAATAGATCGAGCCATTGGGGATAGTGGGATGGGAGGGACCGGGGGAAGAGGAGAAGTATGAGAGTTGAGACGGTTCATGGGGGGAAGCTGTAACGGTTGGGTGGTAGTAAGTGGGGCGATGTCGGTACGCCGTGCCCGTGGGGAATTGTCGAACCGAGGAGGGAGATTATCAACGAAATGTCTGAGACCAGTCGTCTTGAGAGTGTGCTTATGGTCAAGTCCGAGCTGATGGTCACTGTGCCATGGGTATGCTACAGAGTTAATCGTGTACAGTGAGTAGGTGGAGTGGAGAGACGAAGGTTAGTGTTCAGGGTTCAACTAGGTTTATCGACTTCGAGAGGCGATGGAAAACGGGCGATGGCTGCCACGTGCCTATTTGACAGGTAGGTATGCAACGGATCCGAATGGAAGCATGTTAGGCCTGAGAAACAACAAGTTGGCAACACTTCTCATATCCTGGATCCAATCCGGTCAAGCCCATTAAAACCTCTCAATCATTGTCCCCTGCAGGTAATGGGACATCACTGACAGCTGCATGAATAGTTAAACATGCACCAAATCACTGACTATGTACAGCCAATTAGCTTGCAGGTAAAACCTCACCCACAGCTTAAGGTGGTACACACTTGACCTGTGAGGAGAGAGGTATGAGGAGATGTATTCTGGTGACTTCCTGGTCAGTTCTCCTGGATTGTTGCCTAGCTGCGAGGGATAGATTTTGCCCCCATAGCTTAGAAGCAGTGCATCTAGAATATTGCCTGTTATAACTGCATAGAAGGGTTGGGTTACCTGTAGAGGGGAGAGGGGTAGCTTATGGAAGGAATGCATGGATCTCGCATGTCAACCATGTGTCTGCCATGTGGAAATCACTGATTTCCCTGTGATTTCCCTTGATGATCAGCTGGGAAACCCTTCCAGGCACTTACGTAGAATTTACGCAGAAAAACCCTGAATCACCCCCAGTAGATTTGCGGGGCTGACGCCCGCAAAAACGCGTTTAGAACCACGTGACGTGTGGCACTAGCGCCCTGCGCCCTGCAAGAGGCACTCATAGAAGCTGTACACATAGTTACTTGGACAGTGTATGTAGTAGACTAAGTGTTGATGATTCATACCCATGTCTGTCTTGATGAAAGCACAAGGACGGATCTATTCCCAAACAGCCACGCATCTCACCTCGACGCTCTCCCTCGCAGCGCCTTGTTCCCCATCTACCCAATCCTGTTCCCCTACTTGTCCCGCCACATGACCGCAATACAAAGCGCTACCGTCTTCTCCTTGCGCCGTGTCATAACATTTGAGAAGCAATACCTCATCTGGCATTTGATGTCGGATATACGCCCACTGTTGCGATGGGGAATGATGAATGTCATGTCCGAATCCGTATTGCGAGGCGTGAGTTCCGAGGTCTTGTGGAGTGAGGGTCGGGTAAGGGCAGACGAAGAGAGGGGCATTGGTGACGGGTCCTGGAGTGTCATCGTACTGTACTTCCAAATCCTATTTGAAACATTTGTTCCGCTTTGACAATCACCGACGGATCAAGTTCGTGGCAATTTCCCCAATCCCTGACAGATAGTCCTGATGAAAGATATGTGTGTGAGCAGAAGAAACAAAGTGTGTCTCGTCGTTGGGCAGGTTTGACTCCTCCTGCTTTATCGCTCACCAAGCACAGTACATTACCATACTGCTCAGATGCGGGGAGGCTATGGACAGAATAAGAGTCTATCACTCACCATGAAGAGGTCTCCAGAGATTGACGATCATCGCCCTTTTCACCTCGTCTGCTGATCTTCCCATTGCCTTGCCGCAGAGTTCTTTGCCCCATTGCTGATCGTCAGCACAATCGTGTCTCAGACAAGGTATCTGTGACGGGACAACCCATCGACGAGGTGTTAGAAGTGAGGGTGATGACGAATGCTCAATCGTGAATGAGACACTCACAGCGTTCTGATCCACATGAGCGACAGAGGCGACAGGTTGAACCCTTGTAGTAGGAACGAAGCCCTTCTCTGGACCTTGTTGCTTGGGTACAAGCTTCTGTGGCATACCGACTTGGTTCTTCCTGACGACCGAATTCCACGCGATGACGTATGAACATCCTAGCCATTCTTTCATTGCTCTGGATATTAGTGCTCTTCGCCATAACTTGTATGGGACATTCGTGTGTCTCTTTGACTTTTCGTCCATCCAAGAATGTGGTTTGAATGAGACGTAGACAGCAAATGAGTTCCGGACTTAAGGTCAGGCGATTCGAAAGTTAAGCGTCGGGATAGTCCGTCATGAGTCGAGATGTTGGGAAGAAGATGAACATGAAAAGGAAAGAACACTCACGCAGCAGTCTCCTCAAGATACCTCTCCGTCCCATCTTCCTTAGGCAACTCGTCCACCCACTCACTCTTATGTCTCGCAGCTGCATAACCTTTCTCCTTCAACTGTTCTCCCGGAGTTTGCTCCCCATCCAAAGTCGGACGAAGATCGGTTACTGAAAGACGTACCGTCTCCGTCGGTCTTTCGCTCGGAGGAGGGAAAGTCAAATAGATAGATTCGTCATGGTCCAAGGCGGAGGTGGGTAAGGTGAAAGTGATCAGAGCAGAGAGGTTTTCAGTCGGTGCGGGCATGTTTCTTGGTGTCACTTTTTCTTCAACTTCACTATCAATTCTGATCGATGTTCTTTCACGACAGTCGTTGAGTCACTAGTAGGCCTGCTACTGTCTCGAGGTTGGTAGTTGTTTCTCAACTTTTGAACATAATTTAGAACTGTCACTCCCTAGGTATGCGTACCCCTCAATCCTCGGAATGAAAACTGACACCAGGTCAAAGCCGAAAGTAACAAGCATAGATCAGAGAAGATCCGGTCACATCGTATCTCCTATTTCGCCCATTTGGTTCCTGGCTGGTTCGCACTTGCCGAGTCCGCTTCTTCCAGGCGTGCAAGCTGCATGGCTGCCCAATCAAATACAGTAGTTAGATTTCTTCTTCCCAGCTTAGGGTACCAGGGTCACCAAGGGCACTAAAGGGTTAGTAATATTGGCCTGGATGCTAGATGGCTCTGCTGAAGGACAATTCCAAAGTGTTCGTGCTCACGGTACCCCGGTGTACGGTGCGGTACATGACGGGCGCGGCTGTCGGATCTCGGAGGAATCGGACATGTGCGATCGGGAGATAAGGAAAAGAAAAAGTGAAAAGTCACCATGTGATTCTTCGGCTCTACGTCTCCCTTGGACAACTTTTTTCTCTTGCTCTTCTCTCGCCCTCCTGCTCACTTCCCCTTCGGATCTTGATCACTGGCGTTGACTTGTCACTGAACACATGGCTGACTACTACATCCAAAGGGACGCTTAGGGTGAACTCAGGACCCTTCGTGAAGAGACGTTCCCCTCCCCCCTCCCCCCTCTGTTACTGTAGTAGCAAGGGTCCAACCGCAAGGGTAATCCTACCACGAGTTCTTATCTATCAATTCGCTATCTCATCTCCGATCAGAGTGGACCAAGTAGGATACCTAAGCATGAAATGACTGACCAGTAAAAGAAAATCCAAAATGTCGTACTCTTGACCGAATCCATACTGACCTTCTCTTCGCTTAAAAGGTAATCAATCACCTCTTCCCAACGATCATCCGATTTCTTGAAGGGACGAGGGTGGGTGATAGAAAGCTACATAGAACATCTGACAACGAATCAAGAAGACAAGACATTTAGTTCATAATATCAAGGGACGAGGGCGGGCAACTTTACTACTAAAATGGTCAGTTTCAAATTACCGAAACTCGAGGTGGGAGGCTCAGAAGGGCGTGAGAGAGTGTTAGAGAATGATGATTTGTTACCTGTCCCATTTGAGAATCGGTGGGTTTATTTTCTTTCCTTCTAATCACCCCTTGGACATCTCTCCGCTCCGTCTCGGCAGCAGTCTTGACCGGCATTTCTACTCACAGTATTGCTCTTTCCATCTCACCGTGTCGTCCTTCCCATCAATCCGTCGTCCTAATGATACCCTTTCATCGAGCTGAAATCATGAAAGACGGATGCGTACTGAGGTGACCTACGAATGCTGACTCTCAGAACATGGGGATTTTGGACGTTCACCATTTTCTGGTTCTCCGCCGTCGGGTCAGTCGTCTTTTTCCACTGTGCCCGACTTCATCAAGGTCTGACCAATCAGAACAGTTGCCAACTGGCTTGGAGGTGGTAGTTTCCTCACTGTAAGTTTCTTTGCTCTCAAGTGATTGTCACTGACAATCAGTATGGTATATGTATGTCTTCACAGGGTACCGAGAAAAGAGACTGACGAACTAGCCGTATGGGACGGTATACTGTGTCAGTTCTTTGGATATCTATTGATCTCATTCTTCATGGTCATTAATGGACGTGCTGGATCTGTATATCATGTGAGTTTGTGATACATCTCCACTTCCCTCCGTACCCCTCATCCTTCTTTTTTCTCATCTCCATACCCTTCACATGGCTCAATTCTGTCGGGAATGGTAGAAAGTGAATCAGCTAATCTACCTAGATATCATACCCCGTCTACTGTCGTTCTTCTTTCGGAGTCTACGGAGCCTACTGGCCAATTCTCAACCGCGCTCTCTCCGCCTGCGTATGGAACGGTGTCAACACAGTCACCGGTGGTCAATGTATATCAATCCTACTCCATTCCATATTCCCTTCCTTCGCCAGGATCAAAAACCACATGCCATCAAATTCCGCTCTCACCAGCGCAGACATGATTGGTTTTTTCATCTTTTGGTTCCTCACCGCTGCGGCATGTTTCGTGTCGATCCCGAAATTCCCTTGGTTGATCAAGGGCAAGCTAGTTGCTTATTTCCTGAGTTCCGTGGGGATGTTAGCTATGGCTCTTCATGCAGCCGGAGGAGTCGGGGACACTTTGACGGCAAAAGCAACGGTTCATGGAAGTACGAAAGCTTGGCTCATTGTGAGATTCACTTTGTTGGCTGCGGCGGGTTGTTCTACTTTTGCTAGTAACGCTGCGGATTGGCAGAGGAATGCTACCAAACCGAATGGTGAGTGTTGGCTTGTTTCTTTCCTCTAGTGTTTTGATTTTATTGTATTCATGAGTTGCTTTGGACATGATCATGTCTCTGTCATCGCGATGGAACTGGTCCTAGAGTCTACTGACCGGTGATTTCCAGCGTCAAGTATGGAAGTATGGGAAGAGACTGATGATTAGACCCAATCTTCGGTCAAGTTTTCGGTTTCCCCATGTCCAACGTGAGTTTCTTACCCCTCCATCTCGCCTCTCCACTCTTTGTCAAAAGCGTCCAGGGGAGGATCTTCTACCAAACAAGTGCAGCTGACCCCTGCCTCCGTGAATGAAGATACAACCAGCTGACACCAAGTTCATCACCACCCTCATCGGAATGATAGTAGCTGCCTCTTCCACCCGAGTTTATCCTACTCTCATCTGGAACCCTCTCACATATCTCTCTAATATCCTCAGGGACAACTATGACGCTTCTCATCGAGCCGGAGCATTCTTCATCTCTCTAGGTTTCGGATACGCCGCTTTGTTCAGTTGTATCTTCGAGAATGTCCTGCCGGGTGGTAACGACATTGCTAGTTTGGCTCCAAAGTACTTGACTGTGAAAAGGGCGTTTGGTATTGTGATGATCATCACTGTTGTGTGAGTGTTTTTGTTTACAACTCGATAAACTCTATGGTTGGTGTTGATAAGAAAAAACTCTAACACACAGAATCAACCCATGGTATCTCCTTGGCTCCGCTTCAATCTTCATCACCTTTGTCTCTTCTTACCAAATCTTCCTCTTCTCCATCGCCGCCATTCTCATGTGCGATTATTACTTTGTTTCCAAGGGTCGTCTCGACCTCGCTTGGATGTACACGGCGGATAGGAGGGGACCTTATTGGTACAATTACGGTATCAATTGGAGAGCTATTGTGGCTTATTGTGTTGGTGCAGGGGTCAATTTTGCCGGATGTACGTGGTTCCTTTTCTCTTTTCCAGCTTCCCAGACTCCCTCTCCGCACTACTTCATAGAGTACACGGGACAGGTGGCTCTGTCATGATTGAGATAACTCTGAGGAAGAAGGAATTCTTGCTAATTTTCAGTCCTTCAAGCTATGGGAGCCGTACAGAAACATGACATCGCTCTCACCCATTCATATTACTTTGCATTCATCACCACTGGTGTAGCAGCAGGGGGTACATACTACCTACTCGTTCGTCTCTTTCCCCAACCTAACTACCTGTTGAACAAAGACATACCATTCCGGGAATGGAGTCAGGACGAAGTGGAGATTTACGCCGCTGGGAAAGGTAACCTTCGTGAGATCCGTGAGGCTCGTTTGGAAGCGGAAGATAAAGGGACGAGCAGTACGGGTGATGTTGAAGATGTGGATGAGAAAAAGGTTGATGGAGTGAGGACTGCTGTTTTAGAGGCGTGAGAGCAGGTGAGTAGCATGGAAACATCGTCAATTATTTAAACAACATCCACAATGAGCTTGGTTTCAGGATAGGAGGGAGAAGAAAGTATTAGGTTGTAGGTTGTAGGTTGTTTGGTTGTCTTGTCGGATAAGATGCATCTTTTGTCTCGCTTCGTCTTGCTACTCTAAGTCTCTAATCGCTTTTGCTGCCATGAAAACAGTCTGACGTCATGGCTATAGAGTTCGGCGGCGATCGGCGAAATGCCCGGAGCTAAACCGATGGGACGGTATGTAGCGGCGATGACCGCCCTACGTCATGTGGACCTTTGAGAATCGTGTCCGTTCCATCAGTTTGTCCTAGTGTCTTGCTCGCTCCACCAAAGCATGTCAGGTGAGTACGACTAGCCCTTCTCGGCCACAAGTGGGCTTCTGGCTTCTGGAGTTCTCATAAACCATCAGCCAACCCATCAATCCGCCTTGCCTTATCACCATTACGAAGTACATGTAAAGTAAAGACTTGATGTCTACTAAATAAACCACTTTTCTCTTCCTTTCTTCCTCAACGTCATAATTCAACTTTCCTTCTCACCTTCTCACGCAAACGGCTTACCTAAATCCACCGCTTTACGACCGACGGCCGACGACTCGGACTCACTGCCTCTACCCTCGACCATTTGTAAGTTTTACGTTTCACTCTCACAACGCGGGGAATTGCGGGGTAACGGGTAAGCGGGGTCAAGTGAACAGTTGAAGAGTGACGACGGTGACGACATTGTCTAGACACCTACGACGATCCCCCCTTCCACTGTCTCTCTACGTCAACGGCCGAGAGATCAAACCCACAAGGTCGCCGAGCACTGCAACGTAAGAAAGATGCCTTATGTATCACCTCTTTCTCTTTCAATCTCTTCCTTCCCTTCCCTCGATTCTCATCTTTTACCCTTGAACCCTATCCTTCCTTCTGATCAACCAAGGGAACAAGAATCAACATTCGCATCGGACAACAACAAAGAACAAGAAGAAGAAAAAGAAAACGAAGAAGAAAAGAAAGGAATTCATATGACCATGTCGATCTTTCCTCCACAACTCGCCACCCTCCCTCACATGTCCAACCAAGATAGAGAAGATGATTTGACACCTCGTCCCACTCCAAACCTTCCAGAAGGGTTGGCATCATTATCATTGAACTCTCCTTTCCCTTATACACCCATGGGGGGACCGGTGGCTGGTGGGAGTGGCGTCGATAACGGTGGTGCGTCTGGGATGAATCGAGCTGGTGGTGGTGAAGATGTTACACATGGGTTGAAGGGTATCCCACGAACACTTCCAGAGCAGGATCAAGTTAAACGACCTCTTGGAGAGGTTGGAAACATACCAAAGTTGGCTGGAGGTCTTGATGCACATGAAACAAGGACAGACAAAGTCGATGGGGGTGGAAAACCGTTTGTTTCCGCTGTCAACATTAACATTGGGAAGGATGATAGAGGGAAGGAGAGAGATGTGAAGGGTGTGGAGGGGAGGAAGACTGGGCAACATGGATCACCAGAGCACATCGATACATCATCACCACTCGTCGATGACCACGATGACACTATCAGAGAAATGGATGAGATGGAAGTTCCAGGATTATCCATCACACCAAGCACCACAGCATCATCAATCAGTATAGTCTCACCCTCTCTATCTAGCGAAGAAGATTCACCAAAGGGAGATAGAAAAAATGCCGGCTCACCAACTACTAGCGTCGAAGCGGATGATTGGGATGATAGACTGAGGAAGTATACTTGGGGTTTGTATAATCATACGGTGGGTTTGAGCGACAACACACATATCCTTCTATGACATTACCCTTTTATCCCTAGTCACATTTCTTTTTCTTTTCCCTTTAGAGCTCTCTAGACTGGCTCTCCACATTCCCTTCCTACGTCATACTCAACCCATCAACCCTTCCCACCCGTCCGCTCCAAGCTCACTTCCTTGCAAAGGTCTCAAAAGCCTTCGAACGTGGTGTGGGGCGAGAACGCAGGAGTATACATGACATTTTAGTCCCCGCTGATATTCAGCTAAACCAATTTCGAGAAGCCAAGCAGCGTGGAGGTAGTCGAAAGAATTCTCCGATTGCAGAGAATATACCTCAATTTGGACATAAAGAAAGTGGAAGTGAGTGATTCCTCTTTTTCTCTCGTTCTCTCCTGTAGATCACTGCTGTTTTGACTGTTTTTCTTTCAGCGCCTCCCTCATACTCCACACGACTCGTACGGATTCTTCGGTCTAGTCATTTCTTCCCCCTCTCTTCTCATCATCATCTTCCTGATGATCTTCTTCGGAACGTCTGCGGTTTCCTCAAGGCATCACACCCTTTTCACGACAATATCTCCCGCGGCGGATCTTCACAATGTTGATATTCAAATCTAACAAACAGTGCAAAAGATGGCTGCGCAAAAACGTCTTGCCAGACAACTCAATTCATGACCTGATAAATCTCCTCGACGAGTATCATTGGCAACATGTCTCACTCTTTATCCAACTTGGTCACAAGCAGCCTCACTCTGTCGGCTATCGCAAATTCTGTCTCCTCCTTCACTCAGTGTCCAAATCCTTCCCTCACGTTGACATTCATTGTACATAGCTCTTCGTTCTCCATTGGTCCAACTCTTTGATCTCACACCACAAACCACAACCCATGATCCAACCTACTATACCTAGGCATCGTCATTGCACATAGTGTCAGTTTTTACATTTGTATCGAATAGTCCATGCATCGAGAACCAGTCTCAAGTTGATAATTGCTAGCTGGCCACCTGCTTCTTCACTATGAAATCTATACTTCACATGCTCACATAAGTGTCGATTCACAGGTATATCCCCTTCCCACCCTTGCCCGCTGATCAGCCGCTTGTCGCTGAGCCACCCACACGATCATACTTATCTTTCGTTCCTGATCCTCTTTGACTATCCTGGAATTCGTGGTCGAAACCCCCCAAAGACACGGGCAAGACTTGATTGATCAATACTGACCATTGTCCCGTCTACGACGTCTCTTCATACCGCGTTTACGTCCACATGACCCTTTGGAAATGGCCGAGGAAGAAGAAGAAGGTACCGCCACAAGAGTTTCACCACCTCCAGGGTTTGTCGATTTAGACATTGACGATTTTGATGGTGTCGAGGTGGATGTGATAGAAGAAGATGTGGGTTTCGATATCGATGCGGCGGATGAACTGCCAGAACCATTAGATCCACCAGAAATGCTAGAAACGCCAGAAGCGGGAGCTGAAGATATCGAAGATGTAGAAGAAGAAGGAGAAGTTGCAGAGTTCGGTGGAGAAGAAGAACCGACAGAAGTTGAACAAGCGGCAGAATCAAGTGAACAACCATCGGTATATGTCGGAGCTGGAGAATTCAATTTTACAGTTTCGACGTAATTCGGTATAGAAGTTTTCGGTGTTGAACCTCCCCATTCTGCGTTATTTCCAGGTAATTTCGATAAAGGACCGATGACGTCCTATCGTGTCAGCATCAACTTTTCTCTTTGCAGAATTGAAGTTTAATAGATTCTTTTCCTACTTTTGACTTTTGACTTTTCACACTTTTCTCTTTGGAAGGGTGATAGATCAAAGGTCAGAACTTGGTTTTTGAGGGAGAGATAAAAGGGATCTTCATAATTGACGGTTGGACGCTTCTGTGCATGTGACATGGAAGATGATTCACTCGCAGATTGGGTTCTGGGGAAGGAACATGAGGTGGTATAGTGAGGCAGATAAAACGAAAATGAAGTGGTGGGGCGTTTCTTGTAGAAAGGAAACGTGGTTCCGTAAAAGGCCAAGATTAGAGTAGGAAATGTATATTTTGTCATGAGATATAATCCGCAGTAAAACATAAACCGTATCCAGAATATTCAAAACGAATAAACAGAGTGAGAAGTAGAGAGATAGATAGATAGATGGATAGGTGATATTGGAGAAAGTACTAGTAAGACACAGAGACGAAGACAGAGAAAGAAACATTCCAAAACTCACCTCATCCACCCAATTCTTATCAACAACACAATCACCTCCATTACTTTGTAAATGTGACGCCAAAGGTGGACATTTATTTAGTCCGAATTCCACCGCGCAATTTTCACCGGCATCGAAGATAGTTTGCATGTAACCATCTGGCCAACCCATTGTGAAATCCGCATGGAAGGAATAACCGACTGTATCACCTGTTGCCCAGACGCCTGATGTCAGTGATATTCGAGTTCTACGTTTTTGGTCATTACATTGCCTTGATCAATGGTATGTTTTCGTTGAGCAACTTTGGGATACTTGTTGGGGTGTGTCATGAGAAAAGTGGGGCAGAATGGAAGACCTGCAAAAATTGATGTTCGGGATTAATGGATACTGTAGAGCAGACGGATGAATTGTTTTGTGATGGTATCTGAGTCAAGTCGGGGAGAAGGCGAAGAGATAGGCTTTGGGAGTACCGCTGGACGAGGATTCCACAGCGAGTATTTGCGTTTCAGGATATAGAGGAAGAAGGAAGAAGGAAGATTTAGGAGTATCAACTCACGAGCACCAGGTTCATACTCGAAGTCGTCCTTCTGAATCAGCATCGCCGATGCTACAAAATGAAGAAACAAACCTCGTAATGCCATTCATAGAATACTGTCATCAGCTACGTCCTTTTCATCACTACAATGCCCGTCAAACTGGATCACTCTTTCATCGCAATCACTTTGGAGTATGAAATGGGGTATTTTGACAGAATTTGTTAACGGGATGAGAAAAAAACACTCACGGGACATAATCCGTTTAGGATGACTATCAGGACATTTCCCACCTCCGTTGTACATCCCTTCTGAGCTGAAAGCTACGTGGGCGCTGGAGATAAGCTCAACGAATCCCCTCCAGGTGGTTATACGTCGCACACGCCTCCACGTCTCCATTGACGATCACATCACACCGGTTTCACGTGGAACGAGAACAAGGTTTTAGGGATCAGTCGGTGAAAGCTTACCTATTAGGAAGCCAGTTATTGATTCCGTCCCAACAATGAGGAAAGAAAGCTTGTGCTCGGAGGTTGCTTGGACAACTTTGAGTTGGGAAATCTAAGAAATGTAAGCGATATACCCCCAAAACATCACCCCGGTGGCCCTTCACCGCACACCAACGCCACGGCTTTGTGACATTTCGATCGGCAAGAAGATTCGTGATCTTACCGTTCCAAGCTGATGATGAAAAAGGTGATAACAATGAAGTGAAATGAGGTTTGCCACACCATCTGAGATCGAAGTTTGATGGTCTTAACTACTCACCAGGCGTCTCAGGTCCACTGACTCCTAAACAAGCATAACTGATAGCTGCGTTGGTAGGATCACTCTCGTTGTACGTCTGTCGATTGGGATCGCCAACTAACATTCTGAACCCAGGAGGGAAAGGAACGACCGTTTCCCCATCTGCTTTCCGGGTCTGTCATCAGTATCGAATATCTTGCGCGATATATCTTACGCAGTGGTATCGCTATTCAAGGACTGGTTCCTGGCAAATGTCAGGTAGTCCAGGTAATGCGGAGAAGAGTTTCAACGAATGAGAGTCGCCACCTTCAAGGATGACCTGGTGTTTGAAGGAAAGATTGGGGAGTAGACATCGTGGGAATGCCGTAAGGATACTAGCAAGATATCAAGCAAAAGAAGTTGAACCCACGAGATAATACGTATTAGCATATGTCAACTTGACCAACGAAACGGTCCCATTAGGATGATTACGATATAACTGTGGTGCCCAATAATTGGATTTATCAATCGCGACGTTGGCTGATGTACATCTTGATGTTAATTGTCTTTCCCCTTGTGGTTGGTCGTCCAACATCCTCACTCGGAAGACATAAACTCACTTTGCTTGTTGTGAAGCGGCATAATCGTACACCGGTCCGAATGCTGATCCTCCGACTACCTGATGGGCTGTTTGTGAGTGGGGTCCTACTGCTTCTCTTCGCAGCAGTAAGCATTTTCTGCGTCGCGTATTAGAGCATACGAGAATGAGAATCTGTTTTGATTCCGAATTGCGAGGGGAAAGTAGGTTTTGAGGAATGATCCGGGCCAGGGGCAAGAGAATTGATAACACTCACTATGGCCAGAAATCCCAGCAGGAGATACGATAGGATCTAATCTAACGGAAGTCAGAGGAGCGTGCGAAACGACCCAAAATCTGTTCGTTAGAACTTGTCGGTTTTCCCCTTCCATACCACAGTGTATAGAAACGGCTTCTCTAAAACTCGGGGTTATGTCTTTTCTTATATTCCACCACCCAAGCTATGTCTGTACACACACCCAGTCCTCATTCCGTATTCTTTGAGACCGCATTGAGGAGTTGAGACACCACCTCCGGGTAGTACGAGGATAGTACGAAGAGATTCAAAGATTACTCACGGATCAGTTCCTACTCCATAAGGCCCAGCATCTGCTTTCACCGCCAAAGCCCCGTACAGAGTCCCAAACAACAACTTGACCAACATTTTCACCGAAACCCTGTGTGTTTGGAATACCGTCCTATTCTCTTTGACCGACTATCGTTTTGATATCGTGGAAAATTCAGTGATCCAGTCACTGACCACCTCCAGCTGTAATGGAGAAGCTTCAAGCTAAAGAACGTATGTAAAATGAGTGTGATGAGTCAAGATCAGAAAAAAGTACTCGTAAACTCCAATCTCAATCTCATACCCCCTCTCATTCAATTCGTTCTTACAGATGTCATCCCTGATCAATCCTGTGGAGGCGGATCATGGAGGACCCAGGCCTTCAGCCCTGATATCGATAAAGCTCCCTTGAGTGTAGAGCGTAAATCGGGGGGAGATTGACCAGAACTTTCAAAGGATGTTAATGCGTTTCATGTACGTTTTGTGTCTGCCGTCAGAGAGAGTCAATGCGGTGAGGCTTTGAGTGAAGTGACGTGCAAGGCATGAGAGGAAAGGTAGGGAGGAGGACTGATTGAGATAGACGGAGGGGAGGATGAAACGGGGTGGTGTTGGTGATTTGTGGAGGTTCTTGTTGTTCGTGTTTGTTGCTCGTGCGTTTCTGCTGCATGCTGCCACTTACTTGCCGTTTCTATATGTATGATATTGTGAAGGATGGATGACCCGGGAGTCGCTGTCCACTTTCATCTTGCTGGGTGGACCCCGACCGAGGGTACGCTGTAAGCTGATACGTGCATGGTGCATGGTAAGTTAAGTGTTGGTGGCGTGCAAGGGTTATTAAGGCAAGGATGAACTTTGAGGTCACTGGTAGATACGCTTACTGGACTTTGTAGACACTCACCTGTTCTAGCTTGTACAACGCCGAAGCGACTAGCAGCTAGCAGCTTTGTCAACTCGACGTCATGACATCCACCTCCACCTCGTCATACCTCGTATTATACACAACGGAGTGACGTTGCTAGAAGACGCCGGTTGAATCAGCTGTGAGATGAGTGAGAACCGCCGGGAATCCGTTACCCAATCCGGCAATTTTCTCTTTTTCCATCTCACACCTTTCTCCCCTTTCTCACCATGTTCAACACGTATGAGATGACCAACCAACTCCCACCTTTCACGTCTATATGTCATCTCCACTCTGCGAGTAGTCAATCTGAAAGAGATAAATACCTATTCTACTCACCCACTCTTTCATCCGATTCATAACAGACACAATCAACATATTCACCATTCCCATCATTCCATCCTACCGCTTCATCTTACTTGCTGTATCACTAGCAATCATAGCTACTCTACTTCGAACCTTTACTTCTATACGTCCTTCATTCAACATCAACTCGAACTTGAACAAACTCGGCGTGAGGAAATTATCCGATATGGCTATAGGTGCTCAAACCGCCCCGGCGAAGATGCAGTTCCGCTTTAGGGCTTCAGAAGAAAGAGGAGGTGATGATCATGGTTGGTTAAAGACCTTCCACACCTTTTCCTTTGCGGATTATTACGATCGAGATTTCGTTCAGTATGGACCGTTGAGGGTCATCAATGAGGATAGGGTATTTGTGAGTGTTCTTCCCTAACCTCTTCCTCTGCTGTAGTACACCGTTAAGTATATCACCCACCTCATCCCCACCTCCTACATCGCGACGGTGTTTGGAACTCTCACTTCGCTCCCGATCGTCCGAGAGGAGGAAGGGTAGTGACAAGCAACCCTGGTAGAAGGGACTCGTTAATATACCCAACGATGAAAAGTGACACCACTAACCCTCAGCCCGGTCAAGGCTTCCCCTTCCATCGTCATCAAGAAGCCGAAATCTTTTCCTATATCCTCTCTGGCGAATTATCTCACAAAGATACCATGGGAAATGTCGAAACTATGAAAAGAGGAGACGTTCAAATGACTTCTGGTGGTACTGGAATCGCTCATTCGGAATACAACGATCATCCAAAGTAAGTTTGATCATCTCCTTTTCCAAATCAATTCAGCTTTTACTGACTTCTCAGCAAAGAAGTTCATTTCTTACAAATCTGGGCTCGTCCATCTCAACGTGCATTAAAACCTCAATATTACACACGTCACTTTACCGACGCCGATAAGAAAGATAAATTCGCACATATCGTCGCTCCGGTAGGATACGAAACTGTTAAAGATGTCAGAGAAGCCGATGGTCCAACTCCTGTACATGCTCCATTACACTTTTTCACTTCTTTATTATCACCGAAAGCCGATCCTGTGACACATACTGTATTACCCAGGTTCAACCCTGTCGAAGGGTCAACGGATAAACTGGTGTATCTTCAAGTGGTACAGTCATCGGGATATTCGATCGAAGCTTCGAAGAAAGATGGAAGTGGAGCTTTGATAAAAGTTATCGGTAATAATGGACAGGAGACGATTTTAGGTGAAGGGGATGGTGTGTTTGTGGATGGAGCAGTGGAAGGTGATGTGGTGAAGGTTGAGAACATCGGGGAGAAAGTGGCAGAAGTCATCTTGTTCGACATGGACGCTTAGTCGGACAGCGATACAGCGACTCGATATGATCCTTTGCGTAGTTCCTCATTTATCAACCTCACAATGTCACATTATCGTACCCGGATCCCCCTCAACCCTTAGAAATCGAGTTTCCCTCCCATCTCTGTCACGTCTTTCCGTAGATATCAACAATGTCAGTAGTGTATATCAGTAGATTACATGTATCATAATGCTTTTTCAAATGCTTTCAAACATGGGTGTCATATAAAGCACAGCAGGACTGCGTATTACTTACATGCCACTATGGCCCATGGCGCTGTAGCAGTGAGTAGTACATAGCCACGTTTGTGGGTTGGTGGCTGTTCCGTCGGAAACAGTGGAGGCGATGACGTCACTCTACGGGGTTTCGGCAATTTTGAATCTATTCTGGCTGTTGGCAGTTGCGCGATTTTCCATTGGTCCGAGCTTTTCATGGTCCAAATTAGCAGTCCTCACCTCGCGCCAAGCGAACAAGCTACGATCGCAACATACGGCGTATTTACGCCCCTCTCACTTTTCTCCCGCCAAACGGTGAAAAGCCAAGGTGCGAGTGGGAGAAAAAGAGATTGGTCTTATTGTATCCCCCCACTTTACATTTCCACTCTTTCAGGGTCAAGTCATTCTTTTGCTTACACCACCAACCGACCGGACGAAAGAACGAACGACCTTTGGCCACATCTATTTAGAGTAAGACGAAAAACATCTCATTCAGAACCAAGGCTTTTGAGCTCGTCGAAAGCTGTTGCCTGCGTTGCCTTTGGCTCGCATAAGGCTTCAGCGTCGAGGTTTTATCAGTGATAAGAAAGGTTGACAAAGACCAGAAGAGGTTTCTTCCCTTTTTCACAATCACCGATTTCGACAAAAAGGCGTGTTCTTCTTATTTGTCTGTTCTTGCGTTTTGACGACTTTGATTGGGATACAAGTTCATTTGGAAGTTGAACAATCAATCGATTGAAAGATTCAGACAAAACAATTGTTTGAACGTCTAGGATAGACTCAAAAGTGCTTAGGTGCTAGGTGCTATTGTTCGACACCTGTACCAGGTCGAGACATTACCTGTGGGTCATTTTCCGCTCTCATCGCTTCTTTTCTTTCCATTTTTGACGTTTATGCTCTTATGTCCGTCTCATCTTACCACCATTTGAAGTCGAAAAGTTTTAGAAAGACCCAAGGGAAGAAGAAGCGCGAATTCAATCGCGCTACAGTATCTTCACCCACTCGCCATCTAGTCTTAACGGTGTCCGACCTAGACTCCATAGCTTATCCTCTCTCTACTATTTTAATACATCCTCCGTCGTACGTCGGTCGTCATCGTTCATCGTGACATCGTACGCGTTGCAGTCGTATCGATTGTATGGAAACACCCAGAAAAACGAATCATCGCTGACACTTTTGCTTTGCCACTTTTGACGATAAATTGATCCCAACTCGTCATTTTGTCTACCCATCAAAACATACTCAATCAATCCGATTATCATCCATTTTTCTTATCGTCCTTCGGTCATCCCTACCATTATCGCACGTTGTTCCTTCCATCTTTCCATTTCGTCTCTTGGACCTCAACTATCAACATACTCCCCAACTCGACACTCCACTCGGTCAATTCGACAACCCTCCATTCATCCACCTCCTTCCTCCTTTACAAACCACTTACCTCATCCGTCTTCCACCTCGTACAACCATTTCCCCCGCAGATTCTTACATTCTCACCAATCACTTCAATCAGACTCGACCATCGAACATCTAATCACCCTCTCTTCGTCATCAGACATCGATAATTCTTTGACCATGGCGGATTTACTATAACGAATTATTCACATTTTCGTGACAAACCTTCAGACCAGCGGCTCCTCGTATTTATGTCTGAA
>NW_006711236.1:976819-984154 GCF_000271645.1 Tremella mesenterica DSM 1558 | reverse complement strand
TCTTGCCAGAGAATAGAAACGTGAAGTTTAGCTCATATCGAGTTTTTCCACGTTTGAACTATTGCAACCTCTTTGATTACTGCACTCCTGTCCCGACCGATATCCCTTCATTTTAAGTTCATCTCGAATATTCCCCACCCCTCACGAAATCGCCCTTCACTGACATCTTGTGTCTCCCTGAACTGGCCTAGGCTCATGTGTTACATGCACGTAAAAAATGAACTGACATTCAGAATACCCCACATACATCTTCCTGGACTCAAGACGTTCCTTTCCCAAATAAACACCTACCACATCACTTAGATCCTGAACTGCATCCCGGCCATTCTGTTCATCATCACTCACCTCTTGCTCTCGCTACCAAACCTGGCTCTACCAGTCCCCTAGTGGGCTGGGCGTCGATCCAAAAACCAACATCTTGTCTCTTGACGAACATGACGATCATACTTCGTCTCAAGCAATAATGCACCTCGTCCCTCCTCCCAGCTCCGGTCATGCTAGCGCGCCACACCGCACACCTACGCATTTCGCAGGGGCCAAGTCGGTTTCGGATCAAGCTTTTCCCTTCCCAAATGGTGCGTTGCCTTACTCCCCTTGCATATTACCATGCTTCCTCCTGCAGTCTGCTCGCGTCTGCTCTTGATAAGCCTACTGTCCTACCCAGTACCCATGAGTCATCCGTGTCGGCCCTCCTAGCATCTCTCATCACCATCCATCTATGATCATGACATGCGGCTGTTTGCGTCCTATGAGCCTCACTCTGACCCATTCAGTCCGCCCCATCGGCTCCGCGTCTGCACAAGCCAATGGCGGTCTCAATATTCCACCAGCACAAACTTCCTCTGGCGCGATGTCCCGCAACCCATCTTCAGCCAGCACCGACTTCCGTAACTTGGCCGCCCACCCTCGCGAGTCTCTTGATCCCGAGGTGGCATCCACCACCTCTACTGCAACCGCCGCCTCCACCGCCAACGGTCCACGACCTGCTCGGGCTCCGTCGGCCAGCAAACCCAATATGCTCGGTTCGATAGGCGAGAAGAAAAGTGGCTTTTTCTCCAAGATGTTCCGTCATGATAGTAACAAGGAGAACAAGGCTGCCAAAGAGCATCGTTTACAGTTGGATTTACCCAAGGCGGCGGGTTTCGCAAGTAACGGGCAACTGTCTCCGAACGGCACTGGTTCTGCCAGTCCAAGGGCACTCAGTCCTAATAGGATAGGCCAAGATTGCTCCTCTTCTCCTCCCTTGACGCCCTCTACTCCACCTGCCGGCTACTCCGACTCGGACGCTTCTCGCCCCAACTCTCGTGCTCCCTCTCGCGCCGCAAGTTTCAACAAACCCATTGTTGAGCATGGTGACATTCACGCTCAACCTCCTGTCGATTCGTCTGCTGCCCTATTAGGTCAAGGACATGTCGCTTCTACCGCTGCGCCACCACTGCAAAGACGATCGTCGACCAAATCGACCCGTAGTGCAGGTGGCAAGGATCCCGTACACAAAGTTGTAGCGATGATTGGAGGGCAACCCGTTGTCGTCGCCAAAAAGGAAGAAGTCGTCGCCGCTTCCGGTAACAAGTTCACCCTCAAAGACCTGATTGGCATTGGTGATGGGCCTAACAAATTGACTCGTCGACCATCTGGATCTGCAAAATCTGACAGAGCGTCTACCAAAGGCAGCGAGGGTGGTTATGGGGATTCAACATCCACGGCGTCTCTTTTGAAGAAATATGGAATCTGCGATAAGGCAGCCATCGGTAAAGGTGCAACGGCCATTGTCCGTTTGGCTCATAAATGGGATCGTCGAGAAGAAAAGCTTTACGCCGTCAAGGAATTCAGGAAAAGAAGAAAGAATGAGACTGAAAAGGACTACGTCAAGAAGCTCACTTCTGAATTTTGCATATCCTCCACTTTGCATCATATCAATGTTGTGGAAACGGTGGATTTGGTACAGGATGAGAGTCAACATTGGTGTGAGGTCATGGAATATTGTCCTGGTGGAGATTTATATGCTGCGATAAAGAGAGGTGGGATGAGCAGCGGAGAGGTGGAATGTACGTTCAAACAGATTTTACAAGGGGTGCAGTATCTGCATTCGATGGGTGTCGCACATAGGGATATCAAACCGGAGAATTTGTTGTTGGACGGCAGGGGACATGTCAAAGTGGGTCAAGCTTTTCATCCTGTCTCCGTGTTTAACTCCTTTTGTCGGCTTCTCTTGACGAAAGGAAATTGAATCCAGCTGATAATCAGATCACCGACTTTGGAGTGTCGGATGTTTTCCGAATGTGTTGGGAGAAAAAGACGCATATGTCGAAAGGTTTGTGCGGATCGGAACCATATATCGCACCGGAGTTGTTTGATCATAAAGGTGGGTTGTTTCCCTCAGTCTTCTTCCAGGGCATAACCCCTCTCGTCTCCTCTTTCCTTTACCCCCCGTTCGAGAGGTGCAAGACTTGCTCCTCAGTCGTCTTACCCATGACATTGAAATGTCTATCGTCAACTCGAGAGCTCAAAATCTGACCGGCAGAATACGACGCCCGCTTAGTAGACGTTTGGGCCTCTGCCATCGTTTTCTACTGCATGCAATTCCAAGAACTCCCATGGCGAGTGGCCAAACCTGCCGACTCGAGCTTTGCAGCCTACACCGGAGCTTATTCTTCGAAAGACGGTTCACCACCACCATTGAACAATCTCGTCCCGAGGGAATGTAGGAACGTCATTCGACACATGCTCGATCCTGATCCCAAGACTAGATGGGGGGTGGATGAGGCTTTGAAAGATAAATGGTTGATGGGTGTGACGGTGTGTGAAGAAGGTAAAGAGAGTGGACATAAACATACGAGTGCAGGGATGGACGTGGTGAGGGTTCAAGCGTGATTCAACCTTCCAATTTATCTCTCCTCTCTCTCACATACTCCCAATTTACACTCGGTCCATCGTTACTCTTCAACTCGGCTTTCGTTCACAACACCCTTCGACCTCATCTCACTATCCCATCATTGCTCATCTACATCGATTCTCCCGACTTGTTCAATCCTAGGCAACGATCGACCTCTTTCTATCACTCACCCTGGAGTAGTCGTTTCCCATCTACCTCATAGATCGTCCATTCTCTTGTCTCATCCCCAATCTTCAGACCGATACATTAAACAAGACATCAAATCCTCCGACCCGAATCATCCCGTCTAGCCTCTAGCCTTCAGACACGTCCCTCAGTCGAGTTTATGCCAGTCTGTCCCATCAGACTTCTAAGGTCAGAATGAAGAGAGATCTGTTTTACCTGTGTTATGATATGATACCACGTATGAATATCCTTTTATCTATTTGGTTATTTTTTGGGTGGTGTGCTGTCTCTTACAGCTAAGATTATATGTCATCGGAGTGGGACAGTGCGTGTCATTTGATCCCAGTAGATTCATGAGCATCTGCCAAAATTGATCAACAATTCCTGGCCACACTTGTGAAGTTCTTTTCCTCTCATATCTTATCTACATTCTGTCTACGTCTTATTGCTCTTACCCGAATTACCCAGCTCATCTCAAAACGTCCTTCATAGATGTTCCTCTGCGATCTATTCTCCCGTCAGATGGGATATTCTCCACAGCCCTCCACTCCCTCAACTCCACGTCTCATGTCACTCAAGATCTGCTTCCCACACTCCCTGGAATCTCCCCCCAGTCTCGATCAATCCAAATTTGAACCTCACGCAGAAAACAAAAGTTCTGTGTGACTCTTGTGAACAGCTGACCGGTGAGGTCAGAGCGTACCAGTACAACCAAACGACCTTCACACCCTCTTCCTCTCTTCTGCAACTTTTATAATCCCCAAAATCCTGATACTCATATCTATGACCAAAATCGTAGGTAAGATCAAAATCGGTAAATAACTAGCTAACAACGTTCCGATTTCACCTTTGGTGAGAGGAGGTTGAACTGGGTAAGTCAAGATTGCCGATAAAGCTGGGATGAGGGTGGTGGATGTTGATGCTCCGTATGCCAGTAAGATCGCTTGGGGTCAGGAAAGTAATCTTTGGTCTTACTTGTACTCTATATAAATGACGGATTGTGGGATATACTTGTGTGATGGGAGTAGAAAATGTAGATTGTGAAAAGACTCACGATAAACACGTTTATCATCTATTCATTAGCATATTTTATCAACACGACATCAACCATCATCACTTCAAGGATCCAATCATAACCCAAGCTTGACAGTGAGATGATGCAGCAGCCAGCTATAAACTCCTGGCATACCTGACCACGACATTCCCCATCTGCCCTACAACACCCCTCCTCCTCTCGGTGGATCTGTGGGAAGGAAGACAAAGAAGTAAAAGTACCATTCCGAGGTGGTACACGGGGAAAAAACTCACTACGATACAATCCCACAGCACCAATCAAGAAACATGGAACTTGGAATAACAATTCCATCCAAACAAAAGTTCTCAACCAACCCCATTCAGCAGCTGTTCCCGTCGCTCCCGTAACGATGGGATCACGAGACCAAGCGATATACCATTTTTGGAATCTCGGTAATGGTGTTTTAGCTATTAAAGCAGGTGGGTAAAGATGAGTACAATCGAGTGTTAAGGTTACTACCTGTTTTGATCAGTCCGTGTCGTGTCGTGTCGTGTCACCCATACATAACCTTTCCCTCGTCTTCAGTACATCATCATACTGTAGTGTCTGGACGTAAGATCAAATCTGTCTCGTGAAGACACGTAATTGATTTATGAGAGATGAAAAGAATGAGACGAATGGAAACTCTGCTGGGGTGTACCTGTTAATTATGAAGGGGACATACCGTATGAAGCTTATGATTTAGCAGAGGGTCTCACATGGAATGTTGAAAACTTACGACGCAGAAGATGAACCATACCCTATCCATGGGTCTACCAGCGAATCGACCTTTGGAAGACATCGTGTTTTGTATTGCTAGGACAGAATTATATTTCCTAGTATATGTTCTCCACTGACAAATGAGTGAGAAACAAAGAATCGAGTAACAACACCAACGTCGAATACTTATATACCCGACTTGATTCGGTCGGTGATGGGCAAGTTGGCAACTCGTACGACGCCGAGCCCGAAGCCGCGCGGGGCTCCTCTCCCACGTGGAGACTTATCCGATCCACCCCTTTATCACCCGCCACTTAACTGCAACCGACTTTATGCGCGACTTTACTCAGCATACAAGTATACTTGGATAAGGAAGAAGCAACACCACCCAACTACCCTTGGTTCTTGGTTCAAACAACAGGGATAACAAAAGAACAGATATCTTTCTACTGAGAGATATAGAGAGGAGAAACTTCCAACATGGTGAGCTATCCTACATTTTCGTGCCAAAGTAACTAACCCCTCCAGTCCAAACATCACCCAGATTTACTAATGTGTCGTCGTCAACCCGGTATCGCTATAGGGAGATTGTGTGATAAATGTGATGGTAAATGGTGCGTGTAATTTTCGGGGCCATCTTCTGTCAGTCCTGTCAGACCAAACTCTTGTCCCTTCTTCCTCTGGTCAATCAATTGAAATCGTCTCACATTCCTTCTGCCATAGCCACTCTCTTACTTCTACCTCTGCCTTTCGGGCTACTTCTCACGGGTATATCAAATCTTCCAGAGCGGATGTCTATTTGATGAGCTGGTCATATCACACTTCGAACATCGCCCAGCAGTAGATGAAACCTGAATGAGCTGACAAATCAGTCCAGTGTGCGATTCCTACGTACGACCGATGACGTTAGTGAGGATATGTGATGAATGTTCATGTGAGTGGTTTTTCGTTCTTCCCTTGTCTTCATCTCTCCCTCTATCTCTCTCTCTCTCTTTCAATCTACCCTCTTCCTCTTTCTTTGTCACTTCCCACGGAGTGCTGTCTGCACTGAAGAACGGAGTATTATCACCAGAACTCGGCCAACTTGTTCTCTGTAAAGTAATGAAGTCGTTTGCTACCCCCTACCTCCTTCCATTTGAGACTACGACCCAGATATCATGCTCAAGCGCAAGACAACTCGACTGAATTTGGAGCGTCTAAAAATCCACTCATGATTAAACGACGGCATTTCTCATGTTGCCAACATGGTTTCACTGTCAATCTTGATGAAGTCAATGACGTGTATACAAATATCGACGCTAACACTCAGTCGGAGCAACATCTGCTAAATGTATAATCTGCGGTTCACCAGCTATATCCGACGCTTATTATTGTACGGAATGTACTAGGTTGGAAAAAGATAGAGATGGTTGTCCTAGGATTATCAATATGGGTGCTAGTCGTGTTGATGCGTTTTACGAGAGGAAAAAGCTTGGGTGGGTTTGTTGTTTTACATTGTGCTGTTGAAACAGCCCATCTTTTATCTCCTCTTCCCCCCCCCTCCTCTCTCTCTATTGCTTTCTCTCCCCCATCTCTCTTTTTCACTCACCAACGCGTTTCTCCTTGGACAAGCGTCGTCGTGGTAGACCACATCTCTTTCCCCCTTAATATCCTCGTATCTCCTCATCGTCCTCAAGATGTCGACGTCTGGGACCAGATGAAAGAAAGACTCGGCTGATACATAGGATGACAGGTGGAGGGTTCAAAAAGGGATAACCTGGGGTACTCCCATATTTTCATACCTCTATACTTCCCCATACTCAATTGCCCCAACCACATCATATCTCTCACAATTGCAGAATCAGGTATTGTACGTGAATTGGTATCACATGCAAATTTCAGATGCATCATCTCCACAAGTCTCTTTCAATCTACATGAACCATCTATTTCTGAAACATATAACTACGATACAGTAATTGAATGTCCTTTACCAGTAGAGTCTTGGGTCCACCACGCAAAACTTGTCATGTATTCCACCCCCACCCTTTCCCCCCACCCATCTTTTGAGAGGAGGATTGGGGACGGAGTCTAGAGCGAGACTGTTCACCCGATCTCTATATCTGGCAATGTCCCGTTCACACCCTGCCCCACGTCCTCTGTCCTTATACTCATATCCCATGGTAAGTACTACTGGAAACACCCTTTCCGTCCCTCCGACCATTGTCCCCCCGCCCAAGTGAAGAAAGACAGACCTTCCATAAAAAGATTCATTCTCACTGAGGGTAGATGAGCCGATCATCGAAACCTCTAGCTTGACTGGGGAAAGACGAGTCATCAATCCCAATTTCAACGTCAATAGAGGGGAGACAACCCAACCACAGTAGTGAGTCCACCTCAGGGAAAATGCAATCCTCCACCACACCTTCATCCCACCAGGAGAGATTCCAACCATCCTCCAACACCTCGACCATTATATGATTCTGGAGTTCGACATTTCATTAGCTTTTTGGCGTCGATATT